>NW_007743295.1:0-276 GCF_000696425.1 Galeopterus variegatus | reverse complement strand
GTCCAGAAATAATTTTGCAACTCATATCATAGGTTAAAGGAATACTTTTGTAAAAATAAAAGCAACAAATTTATAAATTGATTCTTTGAAACTTTACAACACAACTGCATCACAGATACAAATTGTATTGCTTATCATTATAGTTTATTAATTTTGTAAACTGTTTCTAGGTGAAGCATACTTTAGTGTCTTGGGAATACTAAAAATAAATATTGAAATTTTATGGCCAAAACTTTTTTTAAAGATTAAAATCATACAAAGTATCTTATCTGATCA
>NW_007743294.1:21904-22104 GCF_000696425.1 Galeopterus variegatus | reverse complement strand
GATTCAAGTCTCGTAAGGTGTGTGTATTCTGCCCCTCGCTATCAGGGCGTTTTCACACTCTATGAACACTAGATGGGGCTATTGAGCCTTGCAAAGGGTTCCCACAGGGTGTGTAATTGTTCTTTATTTATTTCTGATCTTCCGCCTCCTTTTGCCGGGCCCCTCCCCCCTCTGTGTGCTCAGGACAGGGCTGAGGCGTG
>NW_007743294.1:18190-19321 GCF_000696425.1 Galeopterus variegatus | reverse complement strand
GCAAAGAGGGGAGGTGCTGTTAAACCATATGCTGCTGGGGCTTCCCCAGCATATCTGATCCCAGAGGTCTGGGATGGATGAGAACCGGCGTTTCTAACAAGTCCCAGTGATACTAAAGCAGCAGGTCAGGACCACATTTAGAGAACCACAGGTCTGTAATACATTGGCTCTAACCCATAACTTAATGCCTCATCCTCTCTCTGCTCTCCTGGGTCTGAAAGAGAAAAAGACCTTGGAGGAGTAATGTCAGCAAAATGCTGGACAAGGATGCTCCATGCCTTGTTTCCCCATGGAAAGACTACGTAAACAACAGACTGGCTAGAATAGCCTTATGGTAGCTCTAGGAATCAGTCAAGGATCTGCAGCAACCAAGCACATGCCCAATCAAGAAAAAGTCATACTCGAAGTGTAGGAAATTTTGTGGTGTTTTGCTCACCCTTTCTCACCCTCTCCCTAGTCCAGTGAGCACTGCTGGGAGTAAGCCGTGTGATTCCATTTCTCCTTTAGATAGAAAGAAAAGAGTGCACCTTGTTTGCAACATTCTGGCTTGTCTGGGGGATGCCCAAGGGACTGGCTCTGTCTCGCCTGACTTGAAGCTAAGGCAGAGCAGTGGCATAGTTTGGATATTAGCTTAGGGTCACTGATAACAGTGACAGGTGTCACATTGTGTAAAAATTGCAGAGGAACTTCAGACCCACTGGCAACTGGGGGCAAGGGATTATGGGCAGAGAAGTACAATAGAAATATAAGCTTCTGGGAAGAAACAGGGGTGAGATTCTTAGGACAATTAAGACATTTAAAAAAGACCATNAAGGGAATTGGGGTGAAAAAGCACACACACAGGCCCAGGGAATATGCATGCACAGCAAAGGTTTGAGATAAATTTGAGTCTTTGTGCCAGACAGATTAGTGAAGGTCTTTCTCTGCACAGAGATAGTCTGCAAAGACTAGGGGTGGGATGGTGGCTGTTTTTCCAAATGCTCAATTTTCAACAAATGATCAAAAAGCACACAAAAGCAAAACAAAACAAAACAGGGAAATGCGGACCACTCAAAGGAACAAAAGAAATCTCCCGAAACCAACCCTAAAGTAGTAAAGACTTCAGGCTTCCTAGACAAAGACTTTTTACAA
>NW_007743294.1:3514-16928 GCF_000696425.1 Galeopterus variegatus | reverse complement strand
AAAAAAAATAATTTACTAGAGAGGTTCGACAACAGACTCAAATGAGCAGAAGAAAGAATCAGCAAATGTGAAGATAGGTCATGTAATACTACTGAGTCTGAGGAAGAAAAATTGAAAAGAATGAAGAAAAGTAAACAGGTGATAAGAGACTTCTGGGACACTATCAAGTGAACAAATATACACATTATGAGAGTTTCAGAAGGAGAAAGAAATAGAAAGGAGCAAAGAACTTATGTGAAAAAAATAATGGTCAAAAATTTCCCAAATTTGTACAAACCATTTTTTTTTTGGCAGTTGGCCAGTATGGGGATCCAAACCCTTGACCTTGACTTTGGTGTTATCAACTCCACACTCTAATCAACTGAGCTAACCAGCCAGCCAAAATTTCAGAAATTTGAAGAAAGACATGGGTATCCAAATACAAGAAATTCAATTAACTCCAAGTAAGATAAATCCGGAGATCCACACCTAGACACATTATAATTAAATGGTCAAAAGACAAAGACAAAGAGAATGTCTTGAAAGCAGCAAGAGAGAAGTGACTCATTATGTACAAAAAATGCTACATAAGATTGTCAGCAGATTTCACAACCTCCTTATGGATAAGGAGGCAGGGGAATAATATAAAAGTGCTGAGAGCAAAACTGTCAGTCAAGAATTATACAGCTAGCAAAAGTGTCCTTCAAAAATAAGGGTGAAATTAAAATATACTAGGCAAACAAAAGCTGAGGTTGTTCTTTACTACTAGACCTGTCCTGCAAGAAATGCTGAAGGGAGTCCTTTAAGTTAAAACAGAAGATCACTAGACAGTAACACTAAGCTATATGAAAATATAACATTTTCCAGGTAAGATAAACATGTGGACAAACATAAAACCCAGTATTATGTAATTTTGTTAACTTCAATTTGTATTTTTTTACATGATTTAAGAGAAAAAGTCTAAAAAAACTATAAATTTATGTTAGTGTTATTTATTAGTTATTTATATAGTTATGTATTAATATACAAAGATATTTGTGACATCAATAACATAAAGTGTGACATCAATAACATACTCTTTACAAAAGAGCAGTTTTGTATATAATTGAAGTTAAGTTGTTATCAGTTTGAAGTAGATTGTTATGACTTTTTTTTTTTTCCTTTTTTGTCTTTTTTATTGACCAGTAACGGGATTGCAACCCTCGGTGTTGCACCCGCACCGCACTCAGCCAGTGAGCGGGAACCGGTCTCCACATGGGATCCGAACCCTCGGCGGGAGCGCTACTGCGCTCCCAAGCGGCGCACTCTCCAGTGCGCCACCGGGCCAGCCCGATTGTTATGACTTTTTAATTTTTTTAAATTCCCATGGTAACCACAAAGAAAATACCTATAAAATAAACACAGAAGGAAATGAGAAGGGAACCCAACCTTGTCACTACTAAATATTAATATTAACTAAATGCAAACAAAGGGAGTAGGAAGAAAATCAGAAATGAAAAAGCTCTAAGACATACAGAAAACAAATTGCAAAATGATAGAAGTCCTTCACTTCTATCAGTAATTATTGTAAATGTAAATGGATTAAACTTTTCAATCAAAAGACATAGATGGGCAGAATGAATTTACATGAAAACAGAATCCAACTCTATGCTGTCTACAAAAGACTCACTTTAGATATAACAACACACATAGGTTGAAAGTGAAAAAATAGAAAAAAGATATTCCATGCTGATAGTAACCAAAAGAGAGCAGGGGTGGCTAACTAATATCAGACAAAGTATACCTTAAGTCAAAAACCATTATAAAAGTCAAGGAAGAATATTATATAATGATAAAAGGGTCAATTCACCAGAAAGTTATAACATTATAAAAAACATATGCAGCAAATATCAGATCTTCTATATATAGAAAACAAACATAGACAGAATTGAAAGAAGAAACAGATACTCACAATAATAGTAAGGGATTTAAATACCCCACATTTGATATATAGAACAATCAGACAGAATATCAATTAAAAAAAAAAAAAAGGACATGAGCAACACCACAGACCAATTGGATCCAACAGACATATATAAAACACTTCGCCAAACAATAGCAGAATACACATTTTTCTCAAATACATATAAAATATTCTCCAGAATAGATGTATATTAGGACACAAAACAAGTATAATTAAATTTAAAAAGTGAATTCATGCAAAATATCTTTTTCAATTAAACACTTCGCCAAACAATAGCAGAATACACATTTTTCTCAAATACATATAAAATATTCTCCGGAATAGATGTATATTAGGACACAAAACAAGTATAATTAAATTTAAAAAGTGAATTCATGTAAAATATCTTTTTCAATCACAATGGGATGAAAACAACTCAACAGCAGAAAAAATTAGAAAATTCACAGATAAGTTGAAATTAAACATCATACTCTTGAGCAACCAAAATCAAAGATAAAAATCACAAGGGGAATTTGAAATTATCTCAAGAGAAATGAAAATGAAAACATGTCATACCAAAAGTTGTGGGATGCAGGGAAAACTGTGCTAAGAGGAAAATGGATAGCTGTAAATGTGTACATTAAAAAAGAAAGATACTAAGTAAACAATATAATTTTACACCTCAAAGAACTATAAAAAGAACAAACTAAACCCAAAGCTAGAAAAACAAAGAAAGTAGTAAAAATTAGAGCAGAGATATAATAGAGAATCGGAAATTAGTCAAGAAAACAAAGAGTTGGTTCTTTAAAAAGATAAACAAAATTGATAGATCTTCTAGATTGACTAAAAGAATAAGAATGAAATAACTAAAATCAGAAATAAAAAAGGGGACATGACTACTATTTTACATAAATAAATATGATTATGAACCTTTATCCACCAACAAATTAGACAATACATATAAAATGAAAAAAAAATCCTAGAAACACACAACATACCAAGACTGAATTATGAAGAAATAGAATATCTGAGCAGACCTTTAATTAGTAGTGAGATTAAATCAGAAATCAAAAATGTCCCAAGAAAGAAAATTCCAGGTCTGAATGGCTACACTGGTGAATTCTATTATGTATTTAAAAAAGAATTAACACCAATCTTCCTTATATCCTTTCAAAAAAATTGGAAAGGAGAGAGAATCAGGAAATTAGAATATTTCCTAACTCATTGTAGAAAATCAGCATTATCCTTACACCAAAGCCAGACAAAGACACTACAGTAAAAGAAAAACGAAGATCAATATCCCTGTGAATATTGATGTGAAACTCTTCAAAACAATTCAACAGCATGATAAAATGAGTATACACCGGGACCAAATGGAATTTATTACTAGGATGCAAGCATAATTTAACTTTAAGAAATCGACCAATATAATACATCACATCAACAAAATGAAGAGAAAAATGTTCAGCTCGATTGATGATGAAAAAGTGTTTAACAAAGTTGAAACCATTTTCATGATTAAAAACACTCAAGTAACTAGGAATAATAATAATTTAAAAAACCTACCTCAACATAATAAGTGCATATCTGAAAATTCCACAGCTAACATATTACATGATAAAAAACTGAAAGCTTTTGCTCTAATACTGGAAAAAGGACAAGGATTCAAAACAGCACAAGAAGTCCTAGCCAGAGTAATTAGATAAGAAAGAGACACCAAAGATATTCAAATTGGAAAGGAAGAAGTAAAATTATCTCTGTTTGCAGATGACACCTTATATATGGATGATCTACATATCTAGATGATCTAAGATGCAGACAATCTACATATGCAGATGACCTCACATGTAGGAAACCCTAATGATTCCACACACGAAAAAAACTATTAGAACTAATAAGTAAATTCAGCAAAGTTGCAGGATACAAAATCAACACACAAAAATCAGTTGCATTTCTATAAATTAACAATAAATAATCTGATGAGAAAAATTTAAAAAATAATTTATGGTAATAGCAAAAAGAGTAAAATACATAAGAATGAACTTAACCAAAGAGGCAAAGACTTTTGCACTGAAAGCTACAAACCTCTGGTGAAGGAAACTAAAAAAGACACAAAAGACATCCCATGTTCATGGATTGGAAAGCTTAATATTGTTAAGATGTCAATATGACCAAAAGTGATCTAAAGATTCAAAGCAATCCCTATCAAAATCCCAAAGGCTTTTTAAAAAATAGAAATATAAAAATCCACCCTAAAATTCATATGGAATTTCAAAGGGCCTTGAATAGCCAAAATGATCTTGAAAAAGAAGAACAAATTTGGAGGATTCACACTTCCTGATTTTAAAACTTATTACAAAGCTATAATACTCAAAACAATATGGTAATGGCATAAAGATAGACATATAGATAAATGGAATATAACATAGAGCTCAGAAATAAACCCTCATGTTTACAGTCAAATAATTTTTGAAAATGATACCAAGACTATTCAAAGGAGAAAGGATAGTCTTTTCAACAGATGGTGCTGGGGAAACTGGATATTCACATCCAAAAGTATAAACTCGGGCCCTTACATTATACCATATACAAAAATTAATTCAAAATGGATCAAAGACTTAAATGTAAAAGCAAAAACTACTAAACTCTTAGAAGAAAACATAGGGGGAAAGCTTCATGACATTGGATTTGGCAATAATTTCTTGGATTTAACACCAAAAGCACAGGAAATAAAATAAAATAAATATAAATAAATAAATAATAAACAAACAAACAAATAAATAAATAAATTGAAACTCACCAAACTAAAATTACTGTGCATCAAAAGACACAATCCATAAATTGAAAAGTCAACCAACAGAATCAGAGAAAATATTTGCAAATCATACATGTGATGAGAGGTTAATATTGACAAATTTTTTTTAAAGTTAAATAAATAAAAATAAAATTACCATATTATTAGCAACTCCACTTCTATTTATATACCTAATAGAATTGAAAGCAGGGACTTGCAGAGATATTTGTACACTCATATTCATGGCAGCATTTTTTGCAGTAGCCAAAATTTGTAAGTAACCCAGTGTCCATTGACAGATAGATAGATAAACACAGTGTGGTCTATACATAAATGCAACGTTATTCAGCCTAAAAAGGAAGGGGATTTTGACGCATGCTACAAAATGGATAAAACTTGAGGACATTATGCTAAGTACAATAAGCCGATCATAAAAGGACAAATACTCTATGATTCCACTTATAGAAGATCCCTAGAGAAGTCAAATTCAAAGAGACAGAAAGTAGGGTGTTTGGTGTCAGGGTCTGGGGAAAAGGCTGGGGAGTTGGTGTTTAACGGGATCAGAACTTCAGTTTGGAAGGTGAGAAGGTTCTGGAGGTAGATGCTGGTGACTGCTGCACACCAGTGTGAATGTGCTTAATGCCACTGAACTGGACACTTAAAAACAGTTAAGAAGGTAAGTTTTATGTTATGTGTATTTTACCACAATTAAGAAGAAAGAGACCCTTGCCAAGCTTCTCGTCTTCCAATATACTTTACAAATTTAGACCGTGCTATGTTGTTGTTTTAATACCAACAAGCTACAGAAGAACTTCTGAATAAGTTTAATCACATCATAGCTATTTGCTTACGAAGTGCAGGAATGGGCTGGATAGTCAGCTGGGCTGGTTGGACCAGACTGCGATAACACCAGGGTCAGGGGTCTGGATCCCCCTACTGGCCAGTTGCCCAAACAAACAAAAACCAAAACAATAAAACAAGCGAAAACTGGAATCAAATTCCTTTAGGGCATTTCCCTCCTCTGTCTATGGCAAGAGTGAACACATCGTCCTGAACAACGTGATTTTCACAGGCACAATTTATTTTTGAGCGACTCTAAGCCCTGCCTACACATACACGCAGTCCACAGATGGTGGTTAGCAAGGACTGCAGGTGAAAAGAAGGCAACTGTTAAGGAGCAGATGCTTCCCTGTCCCTTTGCCAGTTGCAAATCAAGCACCACCTGGAAGAAATTTAATCATTTCATATGTATTTAAAAATAGTCACTGTCTGAATTTAAAATGTTAATTTGTAATGATTATGATGAGCAAAATAATTAGGAAATATGGGTTTACTAACTTAGGGCACCAGGTACTTTAGACTATGATAATATTGAATTACTCGTGTATCTGTGGATTAAACAGCTAGACCCAGATAAACAAAAATGGGAAAAAAAAACTTAGAGAAAAGAAACCAGAAGCGATAATTGAACAGTAATGCACGTATAAAAAATAATTTGATATTTCTTCGTGGAAAGTTAAGCTCTGGTCAGAGCTAACACAAAGTGTGGAGTCATGCTGTTTTATTCTCTAAGAGGATTTAATGTGTTGGGTCCAATTTTTTAATAGCATCAGAAAAACTTTCTTACTCGGATTGTTACTTTTTAAAAAATATTCTTACTACCACTATTTTTGAGAGAATTGAGTCATTTATGATTGTCAGTTTCTAAACTTCTTAATGAATACAAACACATTTCTAATTCATCTGACTTCAGACTCTTTTTAATGATAAAGAATTTACTAAAATACAGCGATTTTTGTATATGAAAACTATTCCAACTTTCCCTAACTACTCCTCACCCATCACCACACAAATATGTCTTACATGAATGTGAACAAAATAACACATAAGCAAAAAACTTATTTTTTCTTCAATACATGTCACTTAAAGGATTGTACTAGTTATAAGTTGACCAACTCATTCATAAAAGACTGGTTAAAAGTTCCATTTGTAGGGCTGACCCCGTGGCTCCCTCGGGAGGGTGCAGCTCTGGGAGCACAGCAGCGCTCCTGCCACGGGTTCGAATCCTATACAGGGCTGGCCAGTGCGCTCACAGGCTGAGTGCAGTGTGGACGACACCAAGCCAAGGGTTGCGATCCCCTTACTGGTCACAAAAAATAAAAAAAATAAAAAAGTTCCATTTGTAATAGGACATTCAGAATAAATAATATGGTTATAATTATTTGTATGCTTTTCTCAGGCAAATTAACAACTGAGTTGAACGAAATATATAATTTTATGCATAATTATGTATTCCAAATCAATGAAGCTTACATTTTCTACTTAATTTCACCTAGGGAGCTAGCTAGAGAGAAAGGTTGGAAAACCTGATTTACTAGAGAGAATAGAAACCAACGCAATTCCTCATCCTTGTGTTAAACAATGCTGGGACCAAGCAAAACTAACTTCACTGCTTTCTGCAGAAAATATCCGCTCCTTCAAGATAAGCCCACGAACCAGCAAAATAGCTTACTGATCAATACCTCTGCCTGCTCCCAGAGAAGGGTCCACACCACAGTGTGCTGAGCCAACCAAGATACATGGTGGACTGCTACATTGCGACCCGCCCTCTGCTCACGAGACCTGCCTTCCTGTCTCCCACCCCAGGCCCCAAACCCTGTACATACCCTGCACTTACCCTCTACCTGGAGGCACTTCTAAGGCTCTAGCAAGGTGGCATTTCTCTTCACTGCAGAAAGTCTAATAGGCTCAGTACTGCTTCATCAATAGTTTGCCTGCTGGTCTTTTTGGGAGTTGACATTGACACTATTATTCATCAAGGTGGACTCAAGATACGTGGAAGCTGGTGAAAAAGACCACTAGTAGCATTTTCTCGCCCTCCCTGACCGCCCAAAATGTAGCTATTTAACTTTTTGCTCCAAGTAAAATAAAAGATTGAGGCTTCTTTAGGAAAATAGTATCTTTTGATTGTCCAGGAAAGATGAGTTCTTTTTTTGGAAAGAGATTATGTCTCATGATCTCCTGGGATGGATTTTCATCCTAAACAACACATTTTGCCAGAACAAAATAGAACTCATCAAAACTACAAGAAAATTTTAAAAGAATAATTTTCTGGGAAACTGGAATAAAAAACAAATTTAAAGATGTAAGACTCAGCTTGCTGTAGAAGAGTGATAACCCTGAGGGCTGGTCAGAGTTGTGGAGATAACGATCATGATATCATAGCGTTGCACTTGTGAACCGATCCTGGAAAGGTTTTGAGTTAGTTGGATGGAAAGTTGTAGCTTTGAGTTGACATCCCATGTCGGTTCTGTCTTCTGATGCTGTCGCCATGAGGCTTCTTCCAGCAGTGGCATGGAAGACACACATCATCAGCTCCCCACAAAGCAGCATCTCCCTGCCTCTGGGGAGTCTCTGTTATGTCTCCAGTGGATCTACACAGTCTCTGCAAGCCTCTGCAGGAAGAACAGCGTGCCTACATTCACATTGCTTGCAAACACCTCCCATCTGCAAACAGGTGCTTCATCTCAAAATCACAGGTGCCACAATGGTCCTGGCAGCAGAGAACTGTTCCCCTGGAGAATAAGCCTCTGAGTCCCAAGTAGACTCATCTTAACAATCAACCATTTTCTATGAAATTAAGCTTTTTTGCTTTTTGGTGTGTGTGAGAAAAATAGAGTAATTTAGTCAGGTCCCCTCGCCTCAGGTCTGTTTGGATATGGTGCACCACATCCTTTGTAAACAAGTTGTGTGGGAGTAGAGTTAGTGCCCATGCACACCTGTGTATCCTTTGGCTTGTTGCTATTTTTGTGCACTCTTCAGTGTGTGAAGCAGTGGCTCTGAACTGCTGGGCAGCGGAGCTCACATCTAGAAATAAAACCTATCATTTTTTCACCCACAGCTCCCAGGGTCTTTTCCTATTATTTAGCTTGTAGATCTGCGTGTGAAGGGTTTGTGACCCAGTTTGTACAACAGGCTCAAGGGGTCTGTGAGCCCTAGCCCTAGCTTTACAGTATGAATTGTAAGTTTTTATTGATTATCAGAAGCAATAAAGAGAAGAAAATCAAGAAGGTAGTGGATACTGATCTCCTCCCTGCATCTCCCATCTCCCAAGCTGCTCATTGTCTCAGCAGTGCCTAGTTCTCCTCGGGTCAGTCATTCTGTCCGGTGTTTCCTTGAAGGCCTGATTTTACTCCATGTTATGGTCTGAACTGTACCCCACAAAGTTCATGTGTTGAGTCCTAACCCCTACGACCTCAGAATGTTATATATTTGGAGACAGGGGCTTTCCAGAGGTGATTAAGGTAAAATGAGGTCACGAGGGTGGGCCCTGATTCAGTAGGATTGGTGTCCTTATGGGAAGAGGAGATCAGGACCCAGATGCACACAGAGGGATGACTGTGTGAGGACACCGGGAGAAGGTGGCGTCTGCAAGCCAAGTAGAGAGGCCTCAGGAGAAGCCAGCCCTGCCCACACCTTGATCTCAGACCTCCAGCCTACATACAGGACTGTGAGAGAATAAATGTCTACTGTGTAAGCTGCCCAGACCTATGCACGCCAAGAAGCCTTTGCATATGCTTTGTCCTGAATGCTGGCCACTGTCCTATCCCATGTCCCCTCTTTGCTCTCAGAGTCTCTCTCTATTCTATGTACGTTGCCTTCTCTTTTACAAGGCAGTTGGTGTGTATGCCAGTTTCACAATTATTGCAAGCTTCTCAGGACAAGGTGTGCCTTCTCCATTCATCACGTCTACCTCCAGAGACTCCAAGGCTTTTGCAAACAGTTAGCCCTGCATGGATGCTTTATGAAAGACTCCTTCTCCATGCACCACCCAACAGGAACTTTATCTGGGTGCCTCTGGTTTACAGGAACAACAGCAGTGCAATGTCCATCTCATGCCTTCCCGAGGACTCAAACTGCTCTCCAATGACTGACATCACAGCTTCAGGAACACGTTCTCTTCACGCATGTGGCTCCACTTGGCAAAGGCATCTGTACTTTTACATTTCTGTGCCTGACCCTCACTCTGGTAGCTAATAACCTATTAATTCTTAAATGACAAGGGCAGTGTTCACCTAGAAGAATTTTGTGGTGAAAGCTTTTGTAAAATAAAGAACGGCCTAGCAATGCAAATAAACACTCCCTAATGTATATTTAAAAAATTTTTAATATTAGATTTGTTTAAAGTAGGATAAACCAAAGGGTCAATGGACCAAATAAGAAAAAAGCAATTTTGTGTCCAATACACTGACAGGTTTTATGGCCAAATTTAAATACTAATTTGAGCATTGTATATTCTGTTGTTTTTGATTGTCTTTGCCAAGATGAAAAAAGTGGTCATTTTGACTCAACTGAATTAACTCCTTTAAAATCAGTCTCTGCTGCACTCGTGAGTGGGGATATGAGGAAATCACTTCAGCAGTAATTTTACACTTCAAACCTCGGCAGAGAAATGTTGCGTCAATGACATCATGAAAAATGCCTCAAAGCCAAATTGTTTCTGCATGAGAATTGCTCATCACAGCTGCAGCTCCTGTGGGTCATTTTCCACCTTGGACGGCACAGCCTATTGTTTCTGTTAAGTACACACGTGCTTGCCAGGACCATGGTCCTGACGTTTGGTTTGGAAAATATGGTCACTGTAATTATAGTTGCTCCCAGGGTGAGGAGATGAAAATCCAACTCATGATCCTTTTACCATCGAGCTGGATGATTTATTTCTCACCAGATGAGAATGGAGAAATTTCAAGGGCAATTTATCTAATTCTTTCCCTGCGTATAATTTTTTTAAAAGAAATTCGCCCCATCAGAAAAAGCACATTTTTGAGAGAGATTCTTTAAAGATATTGATCTCTTGTGGATTCCCTGGCCTCTAATAGACCTTAAATAATTGTCCCAATTAAACTACAAGGTGAGTTTCTAAATTTTTTTCCCCTGAAGCAAACCAGGCAATTTTTAAGCCATTTTAATTATTTTGCCATCAGTTTTCTATTTTCCAAAGCAGAATGATTAAGGTCTTCCTTCAGCTTCTCATCTACTTTTCATGGTGTAACTGTCTTTCTCCCTCTTTCTGCACTGTTCCCTCCCCAAGACCCCCTCCCCAGGGCCCCCACACTTGGCCCAGAACCCACCTGTGCCCATTCTCTTGAGGTGTTGCTAGTTCAACTGTTAAAGCACTTATGCCACCTGTTAGTGTTTTACATTAGCTAAATGTTCCCAGAAAACCTTCGTGAAGGGGAGCTTTAAGAGGAGACATAAAACAGTGTCAACCCACAAATGCTCACAGCTTGCAGCTGCAGCTAGAATGAAGGCCTAAGCTCTGCCCGCACCTCTGCCTACCCCCAGGGCCGCGACCTAGCGAAAAAGATTCATGGTGATTAGGATGTACAGGATGGGATGAGGTTGTGGGCTCAAGAACTACACAACTTGGGAGTGTGTGTTTATATGCAATTGTGAATACAATAATTTGTAAATATAAATATTATTTATAACAAGAAATAAAGTCACAACAATTCCTAAAGACTTCTGAGCTTTCTGCAATGTGCAATTTACAGACATGTTTCCTGATGGCCACCGGGTTCCTGTCTCAGGGCACACCTTGGTCAATACATCTCAGGAATTACTTAGGAAGAGAAAAGTTACATTAACACAAACACCTGTGTATGACTGTAGTGGCTGTATTCATACTTACCCTAAACTGGAAACAATCAGTGTGTTTTTCTGCTCATGAGAATGGACAGACACGCACAGGTGCATCCATGTGGTGGAATGCAACCCAGCAATGTAAAGGGATGAGCTGCTGATGCTGTCCCACATGCCTTGTCCTCATGAGAGAAGCCAGACTCAGACCTTCCTGCAGCGATTCCATTTATATGACTATTTTATGTTTTGATGGTGCTTTTACTACTTTGTGTGCTTGTCAAAGCTCACAGACCAGTACACTAAAAAGAATGAAATTTACTTTATATTCATTTTGTCAGTAAGAATTCAGCTGAGGTAATGGCTTCTTTTAGTTTGAAAATATCAGAAAAGTGCTTGGAGATGCCCAGGATGAGAAGCAGCTCAAAGAAATTGGTAAGAGATTTCCTGTCCATTGTGTTAAACACTTGGTTTAGTGTGGACTTGATAGTCCTGTCTTTACTCTCACATTAAAACGTTCTCAAGAAAGTGATGAACACTGGTTTAACAGGAAGGCCCAGGAGAAAACAGTTTATAAAAATAATAGGTTTACCCAGCTATTCCACTGCTGGGAATATACCCAGAGGAATGGAAATCATCATGTTGAAGGGACAACTGCACTCCAGTGTTTATTGCAGCACTACTTACAATAGCCAAGAGTTGGAACCAGCCCAAATGTCCATCATCAGATGAGTGGATAAGGAAAATGTGGTATATCTACACAATGGAATACTACTCTGCTATAAAAAAGAATGAAATACTACCATTCACAGCAACAGTGATGGACTTAGAAAAAATTATATTAAGTGAAATAAGTCAGGCACAGAAAGAGAAAGACCACATGTTCTCACTTATTAGTGGGAGCTAAAAATAAATAAATATACAAACAAGCAGTGCTGGGGAGGGGTTGGGGAAGAAGACACAACAATCATAATTCCTTGAATTTGTTAAGACAAGTGAACAGATATGAGGTAGTGGGGGAAGGGAGAGGGAGGGGGGAAAGGAATTGTTAAGGGACATGAAAACTGACTGCATTGTGTATTGATAAATTGAAATAAAAAAATAAAATTAAATTTAAAAATAATAGGTTTAGGGAAAAGTCTCACCACGGGTCCGGTGATGAGAGCTGTATTGGAGTCGCTGCGAGGAAGAGAGAAAACAGATGTCTTCCTGGTGCTGACAGAGTGAGTTTCAGAGCATGTGGTTCTGTTGGAGAGAAGATGGTTTTCAAGATGGCGACGGGTCTGGAGCGGGCGTGCCAGAAGACAGCGCGAGCCTGAGAAGTGTGCACTGTGCTGCCAGAGTACTATTTGCATTTCCAAAAGCAACGCTGCCAGAGTACTATTTGCATTTCCAAGAGCAACAAAAAAACGAATAAATCATTGATCAACTAATCTACAATGATAAAAAAGCAACTACAGAGTCGAGGTTTTAGGGCCGACACAAAAGAAGATTCCTGAGAGTGCCTGAGCCGTGCCGCGGGACCGAGTGAGCAGCCCAAGGCAACAAAGGCCAAAGAAGATGGCAGCAATGACGCGGAAATGGAGAGGAAGATGCCTGACTGGCCCAGCTCTGTGAGCTCTGTGATTGACCCCCAGCGCGGCCCCGCTTGCAGGGCAGACGCCTGTCTGGCTCCTGCCTACCACATCAGGCTAGGCACTGGCACCAGCACTGCCTCCATTTTCTCGGGTGGGGGCGGAGCTGGCCGGCTCGGCCAGGCCTGCCCTCCTTGCTTGGCGTGGCTCCTCACTGAGCCTAGCCACTTACATGCCTTGGCCTGGGGCCTCCCGGGGCCTGCGGACCGGCCTCCAATCCCACTCCCCCTGTGGATCTCTGGTGGGGCTGGTGGTGTGGGGAGCCCCCGGCCAGCATCAGGAGGGCAGGGAAGAGGAGCCCGGCTAGATTGTCACCCCACCGCACCCTGGGCTTTGGCCCCAGGTAAACTTCCTGTTTCCAGGACGCAGATACCATCTCTGTGGCCATGAGTTCGGAAGAACCCCAAACTGATTTCTGATTGGGAG
>NW_007743294.1:2922-3286 GCF_000696425.1 Galeopterus variegatus | reverse complement strand
GGAGCCCCCGGCCAGCATCAGGAGGGCAGGGAAGAGGAGCCCGGCTAGATTGTCACCCCACTGTACCCTGGGCTTTGGCCCCAGGTAAACTTCCTGTTTCCAGGAGGCAGATACCATCTCTGTGGCCATGAGTTCGGAAGAACCCCAAACTGATTTCTGATTGGGAGAGGTGTTGCCGGAGCGCTCCCGAGCTCACTTGAACCTGCCGGAGAGCTGACTGCCGGTGGGCACCGGAGTCGGCCCGTGCTCGGGGGATTCAAAGATGAACTGTGTGCTGTGGGATCCTCCCCCAAGGAGCTCACACCCTGGTGTGGGAGATAACTCAACTACACAAATAACTGCAATACCAGGAGGAAGGTGAGAA
>NW_007743294.1:0-767 GCF_000696425.1 Galeopterus variegatus | reverse complement strand
AGAGTGGGGAAATGCCGAGCTAGGGAGGCGGAGACTCAGCAGAACACACATACCCTGTGGGGCCGCCACTGCATAATCCAGCAGCCAGGGCCAGAGCGCACAGAACAGAGAGAAGTTCTACACAGGAACTGGAAGCTCAAAAGAGACAACACACCCTGCAGTACCGTACCGAGATCCAGCAGCCCAGTAGAGTCCAAGCTGACCAGAGAGGAAGCTTCCCAGAGAGGCCCAAGACCCGAGGCAAACACACACACAAGACACTAGAGGCCAACTGAGCAGTCACAGAGGTAACCATACCAAATTGACAAACACAGCCATACCTTAGTTAGCCAAGAGGGTCAAACCTGTGCACAGCAAAACCCCCTGCCAAAATGAATAAACATCCAAAAAAAGATACCAGAAACAGAAAAAGCCATCAAACACCCAAAAAGAGATACCAGAAATGCAAAAAACCAAGAAAGTACACCACCAAAAGTTAATAAAGCTCAAACTCTAGATCCTATAGAACAAGAAGCCCTTGAAATGAATGACAGGGAATTTTGAGTGATAATTCTAAAGAAACTGAATGAGATACAAGAAAACTCAGCTAGACAGCATGATGAAATGAGGAAAAGTACACAGGACCTGAAAGAGGAAATGTACAAGGAAATCAATGTCCTAAAAAAAAATGTAGCAGAACTTGTCGAACTGAAGAAGTTATTCAGCAAAATAAAAACCACAATGGAGAGTTTAACCAGCAGGCTAACGGAAGTTGAAGAGAGAACCTC
>NW_007743293.1:12126-19321 GCF_000696425.1 Galeopterus variegatus | reverse complement strand
ATCCTTTTAAGCCCTTCTTATTGGCTCTTTTCTTGATCTCTCATATCAAAACCCGCCCTGCTCTTTTTCCCTATATAAGCTGTGCCGCCCTGCAAATAAAGGGAGTTCTGGCTTTGACCACTCTCCTGGCTCTGTGGTGTTCTTTCTCGGCCCCCGGGGAGGAGGGTCCTGGGGGGGAAGGGCCATGCCAGCGACACTCATCATCCCGCTCAGCACAGCAAGGGACCCCCGGCTGGAATGGGGTCTCTTCCCGCTCGGTTTTGTCGGCCTCTGGCTCAGGGAGGCCCGACAGATTCATTTGATTAGATTGATGAGACTAGTTTGATTAGTTTAACTTAATTGTTGGGATTAGTTTGATTAGTTTAATTAGTTTGATGAAAGTACTTTTATTAGTTTAATTAGATTGATGAGACCAGTTTGATTAGTTTAATTAGATGATGAGAATAGTTTGATTTGTTTAATTAGATGGATGAGAATAGTTTGAATAGATTAATTTGATTGTTGGGATTAGTTTGATTACTTTAGTTTGATGAGTCTAATTTGATTAGTTTAATTAGATTGATGGGACTAGTTTGATTAGTTTAATTAGATGACGAGAATAATTTCATTAGTTTAATTAGATTGTTGGGATTAGTTTGATTAGTTTATTAGAATGATGAAATAAGTTTGATTACTTTAATTAGATTGATAAGGCTAGTTTGATTAGTTTAATTTGAGAGATGAGATTTGTTTGATTCGGTTAATTAGATTGATGAGAATAGTTTGATTAGTTTAAGTAGATTGATGAGATTTGTTTACTTAGTTTAATGAGATGGATGAGATTAGTTTGGTTAGTTTAATTTGATTAATGAGATTAGTTTGACTCGTTTAATTATATTGATGAGACTCGCTTGCTTAATTTAATTAGATTGATGAGATTAGTTTGATTATTTTAATTATATTGATGAGACTAGTTTGAGCATTTTAATAAGATTGGTAAGATTAGTTTGATTAATTTAATTAGATTGATGAGATTGATTAGTTTAATTAGATTGAGGAGAATATTTCATCAGTTTAATTTGATTGCTGAGACTAGTTTGAATAGTTTAATATGATTGTTGGGTTCAGTTAGATTAGATTAATTACATTGATGAGACTAACTTGATAAGTTTAATTAGATTGCTGTGATTACTTTGATTAGTTTAATTAGTTTGATGAGTTTAGTTTGATTAGTTTAATTAGATTGATGGGACTAGCTTGATTAGTTAAAATAGACTGATGAGATTAGTTTGATTAGTTTAATTAGATGGATGGGACTAGTTTGATTAGTTTAATTAGATTGTTGGGATTAGGTTGATTAGTTTAATTAGATTGTTGAGATTAGTTTGATTCGTTTAATTCAATTATGAGACTGGTTCGATTAGTTTAATTTAATTGTTGGGATTAGTTTGATTAGTTTGATGAGTCTAGTTTGATTAGTTTAATTTGATTGATGAGACTAGGTTGATTAGTTTAATTAAATTGATGAGATTAGTTTGAATACTTTAATTAGATCGATGAGACTAGATTGATTAGTTTAGTTAGTTTGATGAGAATAGTTTGATTCATTTAACTAGATTGATGAGATAAGTTTGGTTAGTTTAATTATATTGATGAGAAGAGTTTGATTTGATTAATTGGATGATGAGAATAGTTTGATTACTTTAATTTGATGGATGAGACTAGTTTGATTAGTTTAATTTGATAGATGAGACAATGTTGATTAGTTTAATTAAATTGATGAGATTAGTTTGAATACTTTAATTAGATCGATGAGACTAGATTGATTAGTTTAGTTAGTTTGATGAGAATAGTTTGATTCATTTAACTAGATTGATGAGATAAGTTTGGTTAGTTTAATTATATTGATGAGAAGAGTTTGATTTGATTAATTGGATGATGAGAATAGTTTGATTACTTTAATTTGATGGATGAGACTAGTTTGATTAGTTTAATTTGATAGATGAGACAATGTTGATTAGTTTAATTAAATTGATGAGATTAGTTTGAATTTTTTATTTTGATTGATGAGATTAGTTTGATTATTTTAATTAGATTGATGAGACAAGTTTGATTAGTTTAATTATATTGCTGACACTAGTTTGAGCAGTTTAATAAGATTGTGAGAGTAGTTTGATTAGTTTAACTAGATTGATGAGATTTATTCGTTTAATTAGATTGATGAGACTAGTCTAATTAGTTTAATTAGATTGATGAGAGTATATTGCTGACACTAGTTTGAGCAGTTTAATAAGATTGTGAGAGTAGTTTGATTAGTTTAATTAGATTGATGAGATTTATTCGTTTAATTAGATTGATGAGACTAGTCTAATTAGTTTAATTAGATTGATGAGACTAGTTTTATTAGTTTCATTAGATCATTGAGACTAGTTGGATTAGTTTAATTTGATTTTTGGTATTAGTTTCATTAGTTTAATTAGACTGATTAGTTTAATTAGATTGATGAGACTAGCTTGAGTAGTTTAATTAGATTGAAGAGAATAGTTTCATTAGTTTAATTAGATTAATGAGACTAGTTTGATTACTTTAATTAGATGATGAGAATATTTTCTTTAGTTTAATTAGATTAATGAGACTAGTTTGATTACTTTAATTAGATGATGAGAATATTTTCTTTAGTTTAATTAGATTTTTGGGATTAGGTTGATTCCTTATTTTGAATGATGAAATTAGTTTGATTACTTTAATTAGATTGATGGGACTAGTTTGATTAGTTTAAATAGATTGATGGGAGTAGATTGAATAGTTTAATTAGATTGATAAGACTAGTTTGATTAGTTTGATTAGATTGATGAGACTACTTTTATTAGTTTAATTAGATGATGAGTATAGTTTGGTTAATTTAGATGGATGAGACTAGTTCGATTAGATTAATTTGATTGTTGGGATTAGTTTGATTAGTTTAGTTTGATGAGTCTGGTTTGATTAGTTTAATTTGATTGATGAGAGTAGGTTGATTAGTTTGATTAAATTGATGAGATTATTTTGAATAGTTTAATTTGATTGATGAGATTAGTTTGATTAGTTTAATTAGATTGATGTCATTAGTTAGGTTATTTTAAATAGATTGATGAGACTAGTTTGATTAGTTTAATAAGATTGATGAGATTAGTTTGATTCATTTAATTAGATTGTTGAGAATAGTTTGATTCGTTTAATGAAATTGATGAGACTACTTTGATTAGTTTAATTTGATTGCTGTTATGTGTTTGATTAGCTTAATTAGATTGATGAGATTAGTTTGATTATTTAAAGTAGACTGATGAGATTTGTTTCCTTAGTTTAATGAGATGGATGAGATTAGTTTGGTTAGTTTAATTTGATTAATGAGATTAGTTTGACTGGTTTAATTATATTGATGAGACTCGCTTGCTTAATTTAATTAGATTGATGAGATTAGTTTGATTATTTTAATTATATTGATGAGACTCGCTTGCTTAATTTAATTAGATTGATGAGATTAGTTTGATTATTTTAATTATATTGATGAGACTAGTTTGAGTAGTTTAATAAGATTGGTGAGATTAGTTTGATTAATTAATTGGATTGATGAGATTGATTAGTTAAATTAGATTGCGGAGAATATTTCATCAGTTTAATTTGATTGCTAAGACTAGTTTGAATAGTTTAATATGATTGTTGGGTTTAGTTCGATTAGATTAATTACATTGATGAGCCTAACTTGATAAGTTTAATTAGATTGCTGTGATTAGTTTGATTAATTTAATTATTTTGATGAGATTAGTTTGATTAGTTTAGTTAGATTCATGAGAGTAGTTGGATTAGTTTAATTAGATTAATTGGATATTTTTGATTAGTTTAATTAGGTTGGTGGGTTTAGTTTGATTAGCTTAATTAGATTGATGGGATTAGCTTGATTAGTTAAAATAGACTGATGAGATTAGTTGGATCAGTTTAATTAGATGGATGGGACTAGTTTGATTAGTTTAATTAGATTGTTGGGATTAGGTTGATTAGTATAGTTGGAATGATGAGATTACATTGATAAGTTTAATTAGAATGATGAGACTAATTTGATTAGTTTAAAAAGATTGGTGAGATTAGTTTCATTAGTTTCATTAGATTGATGAGATTAGTTGGATTAGTTTAATTAGATTCATGAGACTAGTATGATTAGTTTAAGTAGATTGATGAGACTAGTTTGATTAGTTGAATTTGATTGATGAAACTCATTTGATTAGTTAAATTATATTGATGAGATTACTTGGATCAGTTTTATTAGATTGTTGGGATTAGGCTGATTAGTTTAATTAGACTGATGAGATTAGTTCGATTAGTTTAATTAGATTGATGAGATTAGTTTGATTAGTTGAATTTGATTGTTGAGATTAGTTTGATTTATATAATTAAATCGATGAGACTTGTTTGATAAGTTTAATTTGATTGTTGGGATTAGTTTGATTAGTTTAATTAGTTTTGTGAAACTAGTCTGATTATTTTACTTAGATTGATGAGACTAGTTTGATTAGTTTAATTAGATGATGAGAATAGTTTGATTTGTTTAATTAGATTCATGAGACTGGTTCGATTAGTTTAATTTGATTGTTGGGATTAGTTTGATTAGTTGAGTTTGATGAGTCTAGTTTGATTAGTTTAATTAGATTGATGAGACTAGTTTGACTAGTTTAAGTAGATTGATGAGATTTGTTTAATTAGTTTAATGTGATGGATGAGATTAAATTATTTAGTTTAATTAGATTGATGAGATTAGTTTGATTAGTTTAATTAAATTGATGAGACTCATTTGATCAGTTTAACTAGACTGATGTGATTAGTTTGATTAGTTTAATTAGTTTGATGGGACTAGTTTGAGCAGTTTAATAAGATTGGTGAGATTATTTAAACTAATCAAACCAGACTCATCTGCTGTCCCGTACAGCCGCCTTGGCCGTACAGCAGGATTAGTTTAATTAAATTGATGAGACTCATTTGATCAGTTTAACTAGACTGATGTGATTAGATCTCACCAATCTTTTTAAACTAATCAAACCAGACTCATCTGCTGTCCCGTACAGCCGCCTTGGCCGTACAGCAGGATTAGTTTAATTAAATTGATGAGACTCATTTGATCAGTTTAACTAGACTGATGTGATTAGATCTCACCAATCTTTTTAAACTAATCAAACCAGACTCATCTGCTGTCCCGTACAGCCGCCTTGGCCGTACAGCAGGATTAGTTTAATTAAATTGATGAGACTCATTTGATCAGTTTAACTAGACTGATGTGATTAGATCTCACCAATCTTTTTAAACTAATCAAACCAGACTCATCTGCTGTCCCGTACAGCCGCCTTGGCCGTACAGCAGGATTAGTTTAATTAAATTGATGAGACTCATTTGATCAGTTTAACTAGACTGATGTGATTAGATCTCACCAATCTTTTTAAACTAATCAAACCAGACTCATCTGCTGTCCCGTACAGCCGCCTTGGCCGTACAGCAGGATTAGTTTAATTAAATTGATGAGACTCATTTGATCAGTTTAACTAGACTGATGTGATTAGATCTCACCAATCTTTTTAAACTAATCAAACCAGACTCATCTGCTGTCCCGTACAGCCGCCTTGGCCGTACAGCAGGATTAGTTTAATTAAATTGATGAGACTCATTTGATCAGTTTAACTAGACTGATGTGATTAGATCTCACCAATCTTTTTAAACTAATCAAACCAGACTCATCTGCTGTCCCGTACAGCCGCCTTGGCCGTACAGCAGGATTAGTTTAATTAAATTGATGAGACTCATTTGATCAGTTTAACTAGACTGATGTGATTAGATCTCACCAATCTTTTTAAACTAATCAAACCAGACTCATCTGCTGTCCCGTACAGCCGCCTTGGCCGTACAGCAGGATTAGTTTAATTAAATTGATGAGACTCATTTGATCAGTTTAACTAGACTGATGTGATTAGATCTCACCAATCTTTTTAAACTAATCAAACCAGACTCATCTGCTGTCCCGTACAGCCGCCTTGGCCGTACAGCAGGATTAGTTTAATTAAATTGATGAGACTCATTTGATCAGTTTAACTAGACTGATGTGATTAGATGATACTAGGTTGATTAGATTAATTAGATGGATGAGACTAGTTTGACTAGTTTAATTTGATTGATGATACTAGGTTGATTAGATTAATTTGATAGATGAGACGAGGTTGATTAGTTTAATTAGATGATTAGAATAGTTTGATTTGTTTAATTAGACGGATGATACTAGTTCGATTAGTTTAATTTGATTGTTAGGATTAGTTTGATTAGTTTCGTTTGATGAGTCTAGTTTGATAAGTTTAATTTGATTGTTGGGATTAGTTTGATTAGTTTAATAAGATGGGTGAGATTAGTTTCATTATTTTAATTAGATTGTTGAGATTAGTTTGATTCATATAATTAAATTGATGAGACAAGTTTGATGAGTTTAATTTGATTGTTGGAATTAGTTTGATTAGTTTAATTAGTTTGATGAAAGTAGTTTGATTAGTTTAATTAGATTGATGCGTCTAGTTTGATAAGTTTAATTAGATGATGAGAATAGTTTGATTTGTTTAATTAGATGGATGATACTAGTTCGATTAGTTTAATTTGATTGTTGGGCTTAGTTTGATTAGTTTAATTTGATTGTTGGGCTTAGTTTGATTAGTTTAGTTTGATGTGTCTTGTTTGATTTGTTTAATTGAATTGATGAGATTTCTTTGATTAGTTTAATTAGTTTGTTGAGATTAGTTTGATTCATTTAATTAGATTGATGAGACTGGTTTGTTTAGTTTAATTTGATTTTTGGGATTAGTTTGATTAATTTCAGTAGATGGATGAGATTTGTTTAATTAGTTTAATGAGATGGATGAGATTAAATTATTTAGTTTAATTAGATTGATGAGACAAGTTTGATTAGTTTAATTATATTTATGAGAATATTTTGATTCGATAAATTAGAAGATGAGAATAGTTTAATTAGTTTAATTTGATGGATGAGAATAGTTACATTAGTTTAATTACATTGATGAGACTAGTTTCATTAGTTTAATAAGATTGGTGAGAGTAGTTTGATTAGTTGAATTTGATTGTTGGGATTCTCCTGATTAGTTTAATTAGTTTGATTAGTCTTGTTTGATTAGTTTAATTACATTGATGAGACTAG
>NW_007743293.1:0-11210 GCF_000696425.1 Galeopterus variegatus | reverse complement strand
TGCTAATCAATCTGGGGATGAGATTAGTTTGATTAGTTTAATTAGATTGATGAGACTAGTTTGATTAGTTTAATTAGATGATGATAATAATTTGATTAGTTTAATTAGATTGATGAGAGAAGTTTGATTAGTTTAATTAGTTTGATGAGACTAGGTTTATTAGTTTAATTAAATTGATGAAATTAGTTTGATTACTTTAATTTGATTGATGAGAATACTTTGATTAGTTTAATTTAATCGATGAGATTTCTGTGATTGGTTTAAGTAGATTAATGAAACTAGTTCGATTAGTTTAATTAGATTGATGAGACTAGTTTGACTAGTTTAATTTGATTGATGAGAATACTTTGATTAGTTTAATTAGATTGATGAGACTAGTTTGACTAGTTTAATTTGATTGATGAGAATAGTTTGATTCATTTAATTAGATTAATGAGACAAGTTTGATGAGTTTAATTTGATTGATGAGAATAGTTTGATTCATTTAATTAGATTAATGAGACAAGTTTGATTAGTTTAATTATATTTATGAGAATAGTATGATTCGATTAATTAGAAGACGAGAGTAGTTCAATTAGTTTAATTAAATTGATAAGACTCGTTTGGTCTGTTTAATTAGATAGATGTGATTAGTTTGATTAGTTTAATTAGTTTGATGGGACTAGTTTGAGCAGTTTTATAAGATAGGTGAGATTAGCCTGATTACTTTAATTAGATTGAAGAGACTAGTTTGATTTGTTTAATTTGAGTGAAGTGAATAGTTTCATAAGTTTAATTAGATTGATTAGTTTCATTAGTTTAATTAGATTGATGAGACTAGTTTTATTACTTTAATTAGATGGATGAGACTAGATTGATTAGTTTAATTAGATTGATGAGACTAGTTTTATTACTTTAATTAGATGGATGAGACTAGATTGATTAGTTTAATTAGATTGATGAGACTAGTTTTATTACTTTAATTAGATGGATGAGACTAGATTGATTAGTTTAATTAGATTGATGAGACTAGTTTTATTACTTTAATTAGATGGATGAGACTAGATTGATTAGTTTAATGTTGGTATTTCTTTGATTCGTTTAATTAGATTAGTTTGATTGGTTAATTAGATTGATGAGACTAGTTTGATTAGTTTAATTAGATGATGAGAATAATTTGAATAGTTAAATTAGATTGTTGGTATTAGGTTGATTAGTTTATTCGAATCATGAAATTTGTTTGATTACTTTAATTAGATTGATGGGACTAGATTGATTAGTTTAGTTAGATTGATGAGTATATTTTGATTCATTAAATAAGATTGATGAGAAAAGTTTGATTAGTTTAATTATATTCATGAGAAGAGTTTGATTTGATTAATTAGATGATGAGAACAGTTTGATTAGTTTAATTATGATGGATGAGACTAGTTTGATTAGTTTAATTTGATAGATGAGACGAGGTTGATTAGTTTAATTAGATTGATGGTATTAGTTTGATTATTTTAATTAGATTGATGAGACTAGTTTGGTTAGTTTAATTTGATTGATGAAACTCATTTGATTAGTTAAATTATATTGATGAGATTACTTTGATTAGTTTTATGAGATTGTTTGGATTAGGTTGATTAGTTTAATTAGATAGATGAGATTAGTTTGATTAGTTGAATTTGATTGTTGAGATTAGTTTGATTTATATTATTAAATCGATGAGACATGTTTGATTAGTTTAATTTGATTATTGGTATTAGTTTGATTAGTTTAATTAGTTTTGTGTAACTAGTCTGATTAGTTTACTTAGATTGATGAGACTAGTTTGATTAGTTTAATTAGATGATGGGAATAGTTTGATTTGTTTAAGTAGATTCATGAGACTGGTACGATTAGTTTAATTTGACTGTTGGGTTTAGTTTGATTCGTTTAATTAAATTGATGAGACTCATTTGATCATTGTAATTAGAATGATGTGATTAGATTGATTAGTTTAATTAGTTGGATGGGACAAGATTGCGCAGTTCAATAAGGTTGGCTGGATTAGTTTGATTAGTTTTATTAGATGATGAGAATAGTTTGATTAGTTTAATTTGATTATGAGAATAGTTTGATTAGATTAATTAGGTTGATTAGTTTAATTAGATTGAAGAGACTAGTTCGATTAGTTTAATTAGATTGAAGAGACTAGTTCGATTAGTTTAATTAGATTGAAGAGACTAGTTCGATTAGTTTAATTAGATTGAAGAGACTAGTTCGATTAGTTTAATTAGATTGAAGAGACTAGTTCGATTAGTTTAATTAGATTGAAGAGACTAGTTCGATTAGTTTAATTAGATTGAAGAGACTAGTTCGATTAGTTTAATTAGATTGAAGAGACTAGTTCGATTAGTTTAATTAGATTGAAGAGACTAGTTCGATTAGTTTAATTAGATTGAAGAGACTAGTTCGATTAGTTTAATTAGATTGAAGAGACTAGTTCGATTAGTTTAATTAGATTGAAGAGACTAGTTCGATTAGTTTAATTAGATTGAAGAGACTAGTTCGATTAGTTTAATTAGATTGAAGAGACTAGTTCGATTAGTTTAATTAGATTGAAGAGACTAGTTCGATTAGTTTAATTAGATTGAAGAGACTAGTTCGATTAGTTTAATTAGATTGAAGAGACTAGTTCGATTAGTTTAATTAGATTGAAGAGACTAGTTCGATTAGTTTAATTAGATTGAAGAGACTAGTTCGATTAGTTTAATTAGATTGAAGAGACTAGTTCGATTAGTTTAATTAGATTGAAGAGACTAGTTCGATTAGTTTAATTAGATTGAAGAGACTAGTTCGATTAGTTTAATTAGATTGAAGAGACTAGTTCGATTAGTTTAATTAGATTGAAGAGACTAGTTCGATTAGTTTAATTAGATTGAAGAGACTAGTTCGATTAGTTTAATTAGATTGAAGAGACTAGTTCGATTAGTTTAATTAGATTGAAGAGACTAGTTCGATTAGTTTAATTAGATTGAAGAGACTAGTTCGATTAGTTTAATTAGATTGAAGAGACTAGTTCGATTAGTTTAATTAGATTGAAGAGACTAGTTCGATTAGTTTAATTAGATTGAAGAGACTAGTTCGATTAGTTTAATTAGATTGAAGAGACTAGTTCGATTAGTTTAATTAGATTGAAGAGACTAGTTCGATTAGTTTAATTAGATTGAAGAGACTAGTTCGATTAGTTTAATTAGATTGAAGAGACTAGTTCGATTAGTTTAATTAGATTGAAGAGACTAGTTCGATTAGTTTAATTAGATTGAAGAGACTAGTTCGATTAGTTTAATTAGATTGAAGAGACTAGTTCGATTAGTTTAATTAGATTGAAGAGACTAGTTCGATTAGTTTAATTAGATTGAAGAGACTAGTTCGATTAGTTTAATTAGATTGAAGAGACTAGTTCGATTAGTTTAATTAGATTGAAGAGACTAGTTCGATTAGTTTAATTAGATTGAAGAGACTAGTTCGATTAGTTTAATTAGATTGAAGAGACTAGTTCGATTAGTTTAATTAGATTGAAGAGACTAGTTCGATTAGTTTAATTTGATTGTTGGGATTAGTTTGATTAGTTTAGTTTGATGAGTCTAGTTTGATAAGTTTAATTTGATTGTTCAGATTAGTTTGATTAGTTTAATAAGATGGATGAGATTAGTTTCATTATTTTAATTAGATTGTTGAGATTAGTTTGATTCATATAATTAAATTGATGAGACAAGTTTGATTAGTTTAATTTGATTGTTGGCATTAGTTTGATTAGTTTAATTAGTATGATGAAACTAGTTTGATTAGTTTAATTATATTTATGAGAATAGTTTGATTCGATAAATTAGAAGATGAGAATAGTTTGATTAGTTAAATTTGTTGGATGAGAATAGTTACATTAGTTTAATTAGATTGATGAGACTAGTTTCATTAGTTTAATAAGATTTGTGAGAGTAGTTTGTTTAGTTTAATTAGATTGATGAGAATAGTTTCATTAGGTTAATTAGATTGACGAGACTAGTTTCATTAGTTTAATTTGATTGTTCGGTTTAGTTCGATTCTTTTAATTAGATTGATTGGATTAGATTGATGAGTTTAATTAGATTTTTTGGATTGGTTCAATTAGTTTAATTAGATGGATGAGACTACTTTGATTAGTTTAATTAGATGATGAGACTAGTTTGATTAGTTTAATTAGATGGATGATACTAGTTCATTAAGTTTAATTTTATTTTTCGGAGTAGTTTGATTGGTTTAATAAGATGGATGAGATTAGTTTGATTAGTTTAAATTGATTGATGTGATTAGTTTGATTAGTTTAGTTTGATGTGACTAGTTTGAGCAGTTTAAGAAGATTGATGGGACTAGTTTGATTAGTTTAAGTAGATTGATGAGATTTGTTAAATTAGTTTAATGAGTTGGATGAGATTAAATTATTTAGTTTAATTAGATTGATGAGGTTAGTTTGATTAGTTTAATTAAATTGATGTGACTTGTTTGATCAGTTTAATTAGATTGATGTGATTAGTTTGATTAGTTTAGTTTGATGTGACTAGTTTGAGCAGTTTAAGAAGATTGATGGGACTAGTTTGATTAGTTTAAGTAGATTGATGAGATTTGTTAAATTAGTTTAATGAGTTGGATGAGATTAAATTATTTAGTTTAATTAGATTGATGAGGTTAGTTTGATTAGTTTAATTTGATTGTTGAGATTAGTTTGATTCGTTTAATTAGATTGATGAGACTCGTTTGATCAGTGTAATTAGATTGATGTGATTAGTTTGATTAGTTTAATTAGTTTGATGGGACTTGTTTGAGCAGTTTAATAAGGTTGGCTGGATTAGTTTGATTAGTTTTATTAGATGATGAGAATAGATTGATTAGTTTAATTTGATTATGAGAATAGTTTGATTAGATTAATTAGATGGATGAGACTAGTTTGACTAGTTTAATTTGATTGATGAGACTAGATTGGTTAGTTTAATTGGATAGATGAGACTAGGGTGATTAGTTTAATTACATTGAAGGGACTAGTTTGATTAGTTTAATTAGATTGATGAGATTAGTATGATTAGTTTAATTAGATGGATGAGATTAGTTTCATTAGTTGAATTTGATTGTTGAGATTAGTTTGATTTATATAATTAAAACGATGAGACATGTTTGATTAGTTTAATTTGATGATGAGAATTGTTTGATTAGTTTAATTAGATGGATGAGTCTAGTTTGACTAGTTCAATATGACTGATGAGACTAGGTTGATTAGATTAATTTGATAGAAGAGACGAGGTTGATTAGTTTAATTCGATGATGAGAATAGTTTGATTTGTTTAATTAGATGGATGATACTAGTTCGATTAGTTTAATTTGATTGTTAGGATTAGTTTTATTAGTTTAATTAGTTTTGTGAAACTATTTGATTAGTTTAATTAGATTGATGAGACTTGTTTGATTAGTTTAATTACATGATGAGAATAGTTTCATTTGTTTAATTAGATTCATGAGACTGGTTCGATTTGTTTAATTTGATTGTAGGGATTAGTTTGATTAGTTTAGTTTGATGAGTGTACTTTGATTAGTTTAATTAGATTGATGAGACTAGTTAGATTAGTTTAAGTAGATTGATGAGATTTGTTTAATTAGTTTAATGAGATGGATGAGATTAAATTATTTTGTTTAATTAGATTGATGAGACTAGTTGGATTAGTTTAATTTGATTGTTGGCATTCGTCTGATTAGTTTACTTAGTTTGATTAGTGTAGTTTGATTACGTTAATAAGATTGATGAGATTAGTTTGATTAGTTTAATTAGATTGATGAGACTCGTTTCATAAGTCTAATAAGATTGATGAGATTAGTTTGATTAGTTTAATTAGATTGATGAGATTAGTTTGATTAGTTTAATTAGATTGATGAGATTAGTTTGATTAGTTTAATTAGTTTGATGGGACTTGTTTGAGCAGTTTAATAAGATTGGTGAGATTAGCCTGATTACTTTAATTAGATTGAAGAGACTAGTTTGATTAGTTTAATTTGATTGAAGAGAATAGTTTCATAATTTTAATAAGATTGATGAGACTAGTTTCATTAGTTTCATAAGATTGATGAGATTAGTTTGATTAGATTGATGAGAATTGTTTGATTCGTTTAATTAGATTGATGAGACTAGTTTTGTTACTTTAATTAGATGGATGAGACTAGATTGATTAGTTTAATTAGATTGTTGGTATTAGTTTGATTAGTTAAATTAGATTGATTAGTTTAATTAGATTGATGAGACTAGTTTGATTAGTTTAATTAGATGATGAGAATAATTTGATTAGTTCAATTAGATTGTTGGTATTAGGTTGATTAGTTTATTAGAATGTTGAAATTAGTTTGATTACTTTAATTAGATTGATGAGAGTAGTTTGATTAGTTTAATTTAATAGATGAGATTTCTTTGATTGGTTTAACTAGATTGATGAGACTAGTTTGATTAGTTTAATTAGATTGATGAGACTATTTTGACTAGTTTAATTTGATTGATGAGACTAGGATGATTAGTTTAATTAAATTGATGAGATTAGTTTGAATTTTTTATTTTGATTGATGAGATTAGTTTGATTATTTTAATTAGATTGATGAGACAAGTTTGATTAGTTTAATTATATTGCTGACACTAGTTTGAGCAGTTTAATAAGATTGTGAGAGTAGTTTGATTAGTTTAACTAGATTGATGAGATTTATTCGTTTAATTAGATTGATGAGACTAGTCTAATTAGTTTAATTAGATTGATGAGAGTAGTTTTATTAGTTTCATTAGATCATTGAGACTAGTTGGATTAGTTTAATTTGATTTTTGGTATTAGTTTCATTAGTTTAATTAGACTGATTAGTTTAATTAGATTGATGAGACTAGCTTGAGTAGTTTAATTAGATTGAAGAGAATAGTTTCATTAGTTTAATTAGATTAATGAGACTAGTTTGATTACTTTAATTAGATGATGAGAATATTTTCTTTAGTTTAATTAGATTTTTGGGATTAGGTTGATTCCTTATTTTGAATGATGAAATTAGTTTGATTACTTTAATTAGATTGATGGGACTAGTTTGATTAGTTTAAATAGATTGATGGGAGTAGATTGAATAGTTTAATTAGATTGATAAGACTAGTTTGATTAGTTTGATTAGATTGATGAGACTACTTTTATTAGTTTAATTAGATGATGAGTATAGTTTGGTTAATTTAGATGGATGAGACTAGTTCGATTAGATTAATTTGATTGTTGGGATTAGTTTGATTAGTTTAGTTTGATGAGTCTGGTTTGATTAGTTTAATTTGATTGATGAGAGTAGGTTGATTAGTTTGATTAAATTGATGAGATTATTTTGAATAGTTTAATTTGATTGATGAGATTAGTTTGATTAGTTTAATTAGATTGATGTCATTAGTTAGGTTATTTTAAATAGATTGATGAGACTAGTTTGATTAGTTTAATAAGATTGATGAGATTAGTTTGATTCATTTAATTAGATTGTTGAGAATAGTTTGATTCGTTTAATGAAATTGATGAGACTACTTTGATTAGTTTAATTTGATTGCTGTTATGTGTTTGATTAGCTTAATTAGATTGATGAGATTAGTTTGATTATTTAAAGTAGACTGATGAGATTTGTTTCCTTAGTTTAATGAGATGGATGAGATTAGTTTGGTTAGTTTAATTTGATTAATGAGATTAGTTTGACTGGTTTAATTATATTGATGAGACTCGCTTGCTTAATTTAATTAGATTGATGAGATTAGTTTGATTATTTTAATTATATTGATGAGACTAGTTTGAGTAGTTTAATAAGATTGGTGAGATTAGTTTGATTAATTAATTGGATTGATGAGATTGATTAGTTAAATTAGATTGCGGAGAATATTTCATCAGTTTAATTTGATTGCTAAGACTAGTTTGAATAGTTTAATATGATTGTTGGGTTTAGTTCGATTAGATTAATTACATTGATGAGCCTAACTTGATAAGTTTAATTAGATTGCTGTGATTAGTTTGATTAATTTAATTATTTTGATGAGATTAGTTTGATTAGTTTAGTTAGATTCATGAGAGTAGTTGGATTAGTTTAATTAGATTAATTGGATATTTTTGATTAGTTTAATTAGGTTGGTGGGTTTAGTTTGATTAGCTTAATTAGATTGATGGGATTAGCTTGATTAGTTAAAATAGACTGATGAGATTAGTTGGATCAGTTTAATTAGATGGATGGGACTAGTTTGATTAGTTTAATTAGATTGTTGGGATTAGGTTGATTAGTATAGTTGGAATGATGAGATTACATTGATAAGTTTAATTAGAATGATGAGACTAATTTGATTAGTTTAAAAAGATTGGTGAGATTAGTTTCATTAGTTTCATTAGATTGATGAGATTAGTTGGATTAGTTTAATTAGATTCATGAGACTAGTATGATTAGTTTAAGTAGATTGATGAGACTAGTTTGATTAGTTGAATTTGATTGATGAAACTCATTTGATTAGTTAAATTATATTGATGAGATTACTTGGATCAGTTTTATTAGATTGTTGGGATTAGGCTGATTAGTTTAATTAGACTGATGAGATTAGTTCGATTAGTTTAATTAGATTGATGAGATTAGTTTGATTAGTTGAATTTGATTGTTGAGATTAGTTTGATTTATATAATTAAATCGATGAGACTTGTTTGATAAGTTTAATTTGATTGTTGGGATTAGTTTGATTAGTTTAATTAGTTTTGTGAAACTAGTCTGATTATTTTACTTAGATTGATGAGACTAGTTTGATTAGTTTAATTAGATGATGAGAATAGTTTGATTTGTTTAATTAGATTCATGAGACTGGTTCGATTAGTTTAATTTGATTGTTGGGATTAGTTTGATTAGTTGAGTTTGATGAGTCTAGTTTGATTAGTTTAATTAGATTGATGAGACTAGTTTGACTAGTTTAAGTAGATTGATGAGATTTGTTTAATTAGTTTAATGTGATGGATGAGATTAAATTATTTAGTTTAATTAGATTGATGAGATTAGTTTGATTAGTTTAATTAAATTGATGAGACTCATTTGATCAGTTTAACTAGACTGATGTGATTAGTTTGATTAGTTTAATTAGTTTGATGGGACTAGTTTGAGCAGTTTAATAAGATTGGTGAGATTAGTTTGATTAGTTTAATTAGATTGAAGAGACTAGTTTGATTAGTTTAATTAGATTGAAGAGAATAGTTACATTAGTTAAATTAGATTGATGAGACTAGTTTCAATAGTTTAATAAGATTGATGAGATTAGTATGATTAGTTTAATTTGATTGTTGAGATTAGTTTGATTCGTTTAATTAGATAGATGAGACTCGTTTGATCAGTGTAATTAGATTGATGTGATTAGTTTGATTAGTTTAATTAGTTTGATGGGACTTGTTTGAGCAGTTTAAAAAGGTTGGCTGGATTAGTTTGATTAGTTTTATTAGATGATGAGAATAGATTGATTAGTTTAATTTGAATATGAGAATAGTTTGATTAGATTAATTAGATGGATGAGACTAGTTTGACTAGTTTAATTTGATTGATGATACTAGGTTGATTAGATTAATTTGATAGATGAGACGAGGTTGATTAGTTTAATTAGATGATTAGAATAGTTTGATTTGTTTAATTAGACGGATGATACTAGTTCGATTAGTTTAATTTGATTGTTAGGATTAGTTTGATTAGTTTCGTTTGATGAGTCTAGTTTGATAAGTTTAATTTGATTGTTGGGATTAGTTTGATTAGTTTAATAAGATGGGTGAGATTAGTTTCATTATTTTAATTAGATTGTTGAGATTAGTTTGATTCATATAATTAAATTGATGAGACAAGTTTGATGAGTTTAATTTGATTGTTGGAATTAGTTTGATTAGTTTAATTAGTTTGATGAAAGTAGTTTGATTAGTTTAATTAGATTGATGCGTCTAGTTTGATAAGTTTAATTAGATGATGAGAATAGTTTGATTTGTTTAATTAGATGGATGATACTAGTTCGATTAGTTTAATTTGATTGTTGGGCTTAGTTTGATTAGTTTAGTTTGATGTGTCTTGTTTGATTTGTTTAATTGAATTGATGAGATTTCTTTGATTAGTTTAATTAGTTTGTTGAGATTAGTTTGATTCATTTAATTAGATTGATGAGACTGGTTTGTTTAGTTTAATTTGATTTTTGGGATTAGTTTGATTAATTTCAGTAGATGGATGAGATTTGTTTAATTAGTTTAATGAGATGGATGAGATTAAATTATTTAGTTTAATTAGATTGATGAGACAAGTTTGATTAGTTTAATTATATTTATGAGAATATTTTGATTCGATAAATTAGAAGATGAGAATAGTTTAATTAGTTTAATTTGATGGATGAGAATAGTTACATTAGTTTAATTACATTGATGAGACTAGTTTCATTAGTTTAATAAGATTGGTGAGAGTAGTTTGATTAGTTGAATTAGATTGATGAGAATAGTTTCATTAGGTTAATTAGATTGACGAGACTAGTTTCATTAGTTTAATTTGATTGTTGGGTTTAGTTCGATTCTTTTAATTAGATAGATTGGATTAGATTGATGAGTTTAATTAGACTGTTTGGATTGGTTCAATTAGTTTAATTAGATGGATGAGACTAGTTTGATTAGTTTAATTAGATGATGAGACTAGTTTGATTAGTTTAATTAGATGGATGATACTAGTTCATTTAGTTTAATTTGATTTTCGGAGTAGTTTGATAGGTTTAATAAGATGGATGAGATTAGTTTGATTAGTTTAAATAGATTATTGTGATTAGATTGATTAGTTTAGTTTGATGTGACTAGTTTGAGCAGTTTAAGAAGATTGATGGGACTAGTTTGATTAGTTTAAGTAGATTGATGAGAGTTGTTAAATTAGTTTAATGAGTTGGATGCGATTAAATTATTTAGTTTAATTAGATTGATGAGGTTAGTTTGATTCGTTTAATTAAATTGATGAGACTCGTTTGATCAGTTTAATTAGATTGATGTGATTAGTTTGATTAGTTTAATTTGATGATGAGAATAGTTTGATTAGTTTAATTGGATAGATGAGATGAGGTTGATTAGTTTAATGAGATGATGAGAATAGTTTGATTAGTTTAATTAGATGGATGAGACTAGTTTGATTAGTTTAATTAGATGATGAGACTAGTTTGATTTGTT
>NW_007743292.1:18703-19322 GCF_000696425.1 Galeopterus variegatus | reverse complement strand
AATAAAAATAAAATAAAAGCAGAATTTGCTAGGTCAGAGAGTATTCACATGGTAGGGCCTTGGATACCTGCTGCCAAATCACTCTCCAGAAAGGTCATCCTCATTGATATCCTCCACCAGTGATAGATGAGGGTGAAAGCCTAGAGTTTTCTCCATAGAGACGAGTATGTGAGTTAAGGGGGAAACTGTGAAATCCCTCAGTAGGTGTTTTAATGAAGAATTGAGGGCNGCCTCCTTCTGATATCCTCTCTGTTGAAAAATACTGTGTGGTGCCTAATATTGCCAGGAGGAGAATTACGAACTCCCTACCATCCAAATATGTACCATACTAGGAAACGCCCCATACCCCAGGAGCCCAGTAGGTTCCCTAGGGAGCAGCATAGAAAACCCAATCTTTCCCTACCAACAGTGGCCCACACCAAATCTGTGTCCCTCTGGCACTGAGTCTGTTTTGCTTGACTTGTCTATAAATATCTGCAGTTAAAAGTAAACATCCACAGCAGTGTCTAGATATCTTTTTTCATACACTCACACATTAAAGATGCACGGTTATTCTCAAAAATACACTTTTCATATCTGTTCCTTAGAAAAAGTTTTGTTCTTCCTAACATAAAACCAG
>NW_007743292.1:15978-16772 GCF_000696425.1 Galeopterus variegatus | reverse complement strand
TATTAGCTACAATTTACCTTATATCCTTTTCCTGTACATACACACATACAATATGGAAGTCCAAATTCTTTTTTCTGACTCAAAATAAACCCCAAGTCTCCAATACTCAACAGATAAAAATCTCAAAGCCCATGTTCACTTTTATCCATGAAAGAAATTTAATAGTTCAACATGTCACACCACAAGTCAGTCAGAGGACTGAGAAATAAACACACAAGTTCTGAAGTCCATGTTTCCAGTTTTCTCGTGATATGAACAAGACAGAATTTATTTAAGAAGAAAATGCCAAGGTGACATTTGGAATTACCACATTTGTGGGGGTCAGGAGGCCAACTTATAGGACATTTTGCATTCTCTTTTGGAGTGGTGGGTGGCTGGTGCTGCTCCTTATGCATACAATTCAGCCAGCTCACTGTGGAGGTCTGACAGCCTGGCCCATGGACTTCTGCCTCCCTCGGCAACTAAAGGGGAGTTTTCCATCAGGCAGACTCCTGGGGAGGTAAGTTTATGGGGGGAGCCAGAAAGCCCACCCTCTTAAGAAACTCAGTTGGCCTAACATCAGATTACTTGAGTTGAGGGGAATGCACTATAGGGGCCGGGGGTGGGAGTGGGGTTCCAGCAAGAGTACATAGCAGAAGATGAACACGAGGGCATCCCTGTCACTCAAGTTGCACTGGTCATATTTCCTTGTTTCTAAGCCACTGACAATGCTACATCGATAGCGGGGCCTGCTTGTTGCATGGGGGCAGAGCCAACGGCCCCTACCCTTTAGGGGCAATCACACTGGACCCAGG
>NW_007743292.1:13448-15118 GCF_000696425.1 Galeopterus variegatus | reverse complement strand
GGACTGGCAGCAAAGAGACCACTGTGCCAAGACAGTTGCCTGCCTCTGCTTCCACAGTGACTTCCCTGGTAGATCCAGCACTGGCCCATTTCCTCTTTCCCCCCAGGTGTTGGTTAGCATCATTTTTTGAACTTTCAACAATCCCCTGGAGCCTGACCCCATCCAATGTAAGTCTGCCTCAGAGATCTGTCCCCTGGGATGGGCCATGGAACCACTCTGGACTTCAGCATTTTCATCTGCCAATCAGGGGCAGGAATAGCTCTTCTCTAAAATTCCTTTCAGCTCAGAAAACTAATATTCTCCACTCCATCTTCTTAAAATTTTGTTCCCTGTGGCTTGGACAGAAATAACTTCCAAGGCTTGCCTATTAAATGAATCTGGAACATGGGACATGCCAGGGAAGTCCCCCAGGCTAGCCCTTCCTTCCTAAGTGTCCAGAGGACATTGCATAGTCTGGAGGCAACATTCTCAGTTTCCACATCTGCAATCAATGGGGCAGACTGGATAAATCCTAAGGTCTCTTTCAGAGTGAAGAGCCCGGGATTCTGCAAGTAGAAATCTCAACAGCAAGGGCCAGGAGAGGATGAAAGACAAGCCAGTGTTGATTGAACACCCCAAATCAGACACAAACTTTAGCTACCTCTCATTTTGCTAAGACGCAGGGATGTGGGTGATGCCCATAGAAGTTTAGGGTAGGTCAGCCAGTTCTCTACCACGACCCCAGCCCTGGGGGGCATCCCAGCGTGACCAGTCACCAGAAAAGGCAAAGATAGTCTGGTAGCATGATGCTCCAAATATCCTGCCTGATGGTCAGGAAACGCAATTCCTCAAACCAGGGTCCTAGGCCTAAAAATGACGCAGGCCACCAGCATACTGCCCCTCGGTCAACAATTCTGAAAATGGAGCTTCCAGACCATGTTAAAATTTAACAAGGCTTTCCTTGGGCTGGCCTTTGGATTGAAATGTTTTCAGTTTTTCATGTTACCTGTCAGTAACTTGTCACCTTGCAGATGTCAGCCTGAGAACTGGTCAGGATGAATGGGACGCTGCCACGTCTCTGTGTTCATCCCAGGGAACGGCTGTGGCTTGAGCGTGACAGTCCTACAAGTTAAATCTTCATCACCCTGCCTGCCTGTCCTAACACTTCAGACTCACTGTTTCATCTTTGACTGTATTCTCTCACTGCCCCTTGGGAAAATGTTGAAGGCTTATATGTGTACATTATATGATTTAAATTTTAAAAGCTTTTAAAAGACACAAAGTATATTTTTGAAAGTTGTCACTCCAGCATTAGTGGTTGCGGACTAGAGTTTCCAGAATCATTTGGATTCCAGAGGAAACTATTAGTCTGCCTCCTACCCTGGCTAAATATCTCAGCTTCCTGAGTCCACTCCACACTCAGGAGAAGATCACATCCATGGAGTGATTTCAGAGACTGAGAAGGAACCACAGCCTAAAAGCCCCAACCTGAAGCTCAGTCCTTACCCCCTTTTTCCTAGGGTCTAAAAACCAGTACCTTACATTCACACTAGTGTGTAAGTGATTGCCATCAGGGTCATTCCCTAGAATAGGCTGGAGGAAAAGCAGGGATCCCTTTGTCCCAGGATGTAAAGGTGTGTGGTCAGGGTGTGTCCTAAGGGGCAGGGAGAGAGAGAGGCAAAAAAAAAAAA
>NW_007743292.1:11689-12602 GCF_000696425.1 Galeopterus variegatus | reverse complement strand
TAGGTTAAAAATCAGCCGGCTTCAGGAAGTATCCTCAGCCCTGGTGCCCACTAAGACAGGGAGCCTTAGAAATTGGCTATTTTCCCTTAAAGAGCCCTGAGAAGACCAACACATCCACACAACACTCTGAAGACAAGGTTCCAGAAAGCAAATCAGCTCCAGCAGGAAACACTTGAAAAAACACTGGGAAGCAACTAGACTTTAGTTTCAGGTTTCTAAAAACCTAAAAATATGAACCAGGACGAAAAATCCTTTGTACTCTGATGTAAGAGAACAAACATTTTTAAATGAACTTAAATTATACCAAATAACACTGTCTCTTTAAAAACACTTCGCTGCAAAATTTAAAAGATGAGTAAAAACCCAATGTGGGTAAAGATGTAAAGAAATAGGCATTTCGTTCAATATCAATGACAGTGTTAGTGAGTCCTATTATTTTTAGAGGGATATTTGGCAATATCGATTGAAATTTGAAATGCACATCAGTTTTGACCCAACAATTCCCCTTGTAGGCATTTACTGCACAGAAATACACTGCACAGAATGTTTGCATCCCCTAAAATCCATATGTTGAAGTCCTAACCTCAAAGTGATGGTACTTGGAGGTGGGGCCTTTGGGAGGTGATTAAGTTTAGATGAGGTCATAAGGGGGGGGCCTGCATGATGGGATTATTATCCTCATAAAAAGAAGAAAAGGGATCAGAGCTGTCTCTTGCTACCATGTGAGGACACAACAAGAAGGCAGCTGTGGCTGTTTGCAAACCAGAATGCACATTGGCCAGCGACTCGATCTTAGTCTGTCCAGCTTCCAGAACTGTGGGAAATAAACGTTTGTTATTTAAGCCGTCCAGTTCATGGTATTTTGCTATAGTAGCCCAAGCTAAGACATACATAATTGTACAAAAATATGCAT
>NW_007743292.1:11006-11278 GCF_000696425.1 Galeopterus variegatus | reverse complement strand
AAAAAAATAAACTCCTCCATCTTCATATTGTTTAATTATCTACAAAGCCCATCCCTGACCCAAGGTATTTCTTTGCCCTTATCTTATGCTAGAGAGGGACTGGTGATGTGGTTCTTGTATGTTCTAGAAAATAGTGGCTATGTGCTGTGCGTTTAAGCCCAGTAATTCCATTTGATGGATGGCTCAAAATCCCAACTGTTCAAATACCCCCACACTAAAGATATTTTTGTGCTTGGGAAGTGGCCGGTATAATGGACAGAATGCAGGACAGT
>NW_007743292.1:8018-9619 GCF_000696425.1 Galeopterus variegatus | reverse complement strand
CCAAGGTGCCTGCCCGTAGCAGCCCGTGAGGGTGCCTGCTAGGTGAATACCAGCTGAGCAGGTGGGCACACAGCGTGTGGTCTCTTTCTATCAACTTCCTTACCTGACAGAAGGGCAGCGGCGGGGCTGGGGGTTGGGTAGGTGGGTAGCAAAGAAAAGCAGAGGCAAGACTGCCAGGACATCAGGGACAAGCCCACCCTGTGCAACCTGTTCCCAAGTCAGCCCAGGTCATAAAACTGCAAATTGCCTAACTCCAAAAGGGTCCATTCTGGATCTTCCACTATAACCATACTTTCCCTTTGACAAACACTGATAAATAATTAAACCTCCTTAAAGAATCTAAATCTCTATAGTTACATGCCTGATTAAATTATAACCAGAAAAGAGACTCTGGGCCTGCAGGTTCGAGGCCTTCATGTCATGTCTTGTGCCCTGTGTTCCTACTCTCCTAATTTAGGTGGGTGTCCAGGCTCTGGCAGGCCACCACCACTTAGTACAAACTCCAGAAAACAGAGACCTCTTCTGCTTTACTCCCCACAGTCTCCTCAGCAGCAGAAGCAATGCCGAGCACATAGAAGGTGCTCAGTAAGTATTTTTTTAATGACTAATGTATGGGAAACCTCTAGTATGGGCTGCCTTATTGCTGTGGGTACCCAGAAAATGGGAACTACACTTGAATGGCCATCAAGAAGAACTCACACTCACACTGTAGCTCACACATACCCTGAAACCACACGCATCACATAAAGTTACACAATTCCAGCCTACAACTCGCCCTTTGGGAACTACTAGTTAATAACCAACATAGCAATGGCCTCTTCTTCAAACACAATGGTTCTCCCGTTTCTCCTCCAAAGCAGCTTTACTGAAAATATTATCAGTTGGTCCATTGTTTCCAGAGAACTTCCTTAGGTGCCTAAAGGTGTGTGCAGCAGTAGGACATGAAGTCCAACCAAGCGGAACCAGCAGGTTTGCGAGCAGTTCTGTTCAGCCCCACCCAAACTGCTGAGGTTCGGTTCTGATTCGGCCTCCTGATACCTGGGCCTGTTTACGCAGGAAAAGCCACCACGGAGCAGAGACTGCAGCATGGAATCTGCGAACCAAATACTCAGGTTCAAATCCGGACTCCACCAGTCTTACTGTCTGACCTTGGTTGAAGTATTTAACCACTTTAAACCTTAGCATTCTCATCTGGAAAATGGGTAACAATAGTACCCATTTTTACCCATGGAAAGGGGAGAAAGGAAGCTGGAGATTGCATTTCTCTGGCTTTGTGGGCAACCGTGGAACTCAACCAACCCATCCACAGAAACCCTACCAGCAGGAATCCTCTCCACGAAGACTATCTTCCCCATGTTTTCCCATTTTTATTAATCCTACAGTCATTTGGGGGATTGGGGAGAAATAAGAAGTGGATGTGGGTGGGTTCATAGAGGGCTGTGGAGCTAAACGGGACATTGGTCTTGTCTGAACATTCTTCTTGATGCTGGGTGATGGAGAGACCTGGAGGAAGGGAGGTGCCCTTGTCAAACGTAAGATGAGAGGGAAGAATGCGGCTCCTGTCGCTTCTACAACCCAGGTGCCCCAGGCTTTGTCCCTTT
>NW_007743292.1:5313-6315 GCF_000696425.1 Galeopterus variegatus | reverse complement strand
CTCTCGCGCTAAGCTAATACGTCCCTACTTTGAGGGACTCTCAACAGTTTAGTCCCTGAATCACAAACTACCAGCTGATTCTCCAAACGGGCTATTCAACAAAGAGTTGTGCAGGATGTGTCCTTTAAAAAAGAAACAGGGTCACTCTACATGACCTTATAATGACTTAAAATGACAAAATTATGATAGGTGGCTACTTCAGACCAGTAAAGGCTTAGGAAACCTTAGAAAGGGAACTCCTAAAAGGTCACACTATTTCTTGACAATCCATTGAGAAGCTGTGTCATAAAAAGGGCCCTTTTAATCGGAGTGAATTTAAGTCTGCACCCAAACCATTAGCCTTTCGTGTTAGCATTAGAAGACGCTTAAGATCNGCTCTCTCTCGACGGGCAGACTCAGCTCCACGTGCCTCGTGCCCGCATTAGAAACACAAGGTTCGCTTTTGGAGACAGCCACTTTGCAGCCTCCCGTGTGTCTTGGGCTCAGTGCCGAAGGACTTCCTTTCCTTGTTCTCCCCCAAAACGCAGCTTGCGGGTAAACCGTGGACTCCAACTGACTCTGTGATGCCCTTTTACCAAGTGTTTTACAATGCAGCTCTCTGGAAAATTACCCCATTCCTTCTGTACCCAGCAGGGAGATACAATGTTAACTGGGAGCTGGGCTATTATGCTTGTGAATAATTTGGGTTTCAAGTGCAGTCTTGGCATGCCTGAAAACAAATGATTACCAAAAAGCCATCCAGCTGCCCTCACAACTCTGCTGGCTACTTTGTCTTGGGTGTGGAGCCCTCTCTGCTGGTCCCCTGTGAGAGCAATCAAGACCCCCTATAGGTCCCAGTCAACGACTGCAGCAACAAGCTTTGGCTGATCCTGCCCTGGAGAAGATAAAGCCCTTAAATAAAGATTAGCCATGCTCAGCCCAGCTCCACTCACAGCCAAGAGTCAAAGTCGATATTTGCTGAGTGGAAAAGGACAAAAGGAAACAAATTCATTTGCAAGCTCT
>NW_007743292.1:2811-3277 GCF_000696425.1 Galeopterus variegatus | reverse complement strand
AGTTAATCAATGATTGAGTTAATCTATCAGTCAATCAACCAATTCTTCTACAAGTTCCTACCTTGGCTAAGTATTAGGGAATCCACAAAGAGCCATCAAGCTCAGGCGTCCTGCTTGGCACCCTGGGCCCTTGTAGACATGCTTACCTCACCTGGCTGATTTCACTCCCTTCTCTCTATGACATTTCCAGGAGAGCCCCTCCTTTCTCACTTCTAGACCTTCTCGCCAGGCTAACTCCAACACGCCCTTTTCTGGACAGCTTTCCCTAACTGATCTCTGAGATCCCCCAGTGCCCTCTGTCTGCATCATATTATCTGTCCTTATATCCCCAGTATGCAACACAGAATTGCTACCTAGTAGTGTTCAGCTGTTTGTTGAGTAAATAAATCAGATATTCCTAAAACAACGAGCAGACTAGGGTTAAAAGAGATGAAGAAATGCACACATTAAAAATGTACACACTTAA
>NW_007743292.1:0-669 GCF_000696425.1 Galeopterus variegatus | reverse complement strand
CCCCCCGCTCCAAAAGGCTGCAGGTTGGGCAGTTTTGAAGCAACCAGTTTTTATCCATAACAGGTCTTCCAAGCCAAGATCACTGGGTTCAAGTTATTCCCACAGCCCTTGGACCTTCTAGACCAGAGAGAGCATATTTCAAAAAAGCTGTTATCCCAAGAGGCATCTGGCTCCTGAGCCACTGGGGCCTGGGACATGATACCACTGCTCCACAGCCATAAGATATTGGGGCTCCCCTGATGGTTTGGCTATGGACCAATGCCTGGGGCATCAGAGGTATGCAGGGTGGTGGGCTCCTAGTCCCCTGCTGGGAGTAGTGCGGATGGAGCGGATCCCAGTCTTCNGGGGCAAACTCCCCTACGGTAGAAAGGGCCACTTTGGAGAGCTCTCAGGATCATGCAGAGAGGTCAAGTTCCTCCTCCTTCTCCTTAGGGGAACCTCTAATACTGATAAAGTCATCCAAGGCCAAATAAACCAGACAGGGATGTTGAGGAATCTGGCTAATGCTGTCAAAAGCCATCTCACCAGGGGCATATTTCTACGTAATTTCTTTTTTCTGTCTTGTCCCTCCACCTAACCAGGCCAGTACTGTTGAAAAAGATATCAGGCAAGTTATTAGGAAATTCTAGCAGTGCAAGTTTAAAAATAAAGATTCATACTCCACCCCCC
>NW_007743291.1:10331-19323 GCF_000696425.1 Galeopterus variegatus | reverse complement strand
TTGTTCCAGCTGGCCCTCTCACCTGAACCCCTCCCTACCCAGGCACTTATGGAGTGTTGTCCATGACGTTGCTCCCCTACCACCACTCCAGGAAGTCTTCCTAGCCCCCTCCCCACCCTCACCCCACCTCTGGGCAGAAAGAAAGCACAGTTCCTTCTTTGGTGCTCCATTTGTTCCAGCTGGCCCTCTCACCTGAACCCCTCCCTACCCAGGCACTTATGGAGTGTTGTCTATGACTTTGCTCCCCTACCACCTCTCCAGGAAGTCTTCCTAGCCCCCTCCCCACCCTCACCCCACCTCTGGGCAGAAAGAAAGCACAGTTCCTTCTTTGGTGCTCCAGAAGCACAGGCACTTATGCTATTTCACCTCGGGTCGCTCATTCCTGGGTTCTTGTCTCAGTCCTTCTAGGCCAAGAGCTCCGGCAGGAGGTTAATCCATTACTGTTGTCCCAAAGAGCATAGAGAAGTGCCCAGCACTTGGCAGGTGCTCTGTCCGTACTTGGGGAATTGAATTAGAATCCAAGATATGCAGCTAAGAAACCAGAGTTGCAAAGATAGCTGCATCTACACCAGAGAAGGAAACTGGCCAAGCCTCAGGCAGGCCCTACTGCAGGTGGGAGATTTGCACAGTTCCCAGGAACTCTGCCCTCAGTTATTCCATCGCCCACCCGGCATTTTATGCATCCACCTATCCATCACCTGAGGGTTGAACTTCTGCTCTGGGTCTTGTCCCAGCTGGATGCTGGGAAGGCAAAGGCAAGGGACACGCAGACCTGAACTCTGTCCAGAGCTTCTGGGGTATGACAGGGCACGTGGTGAGGGGGACCTAACAGGCTTCTTTGTTTCCAGACTGGTCTGTGGGTCAGCCACAGTCAGCTGTGGCTCCAGGGACTGTGACTTTCAGACTTCACTGAGTCGAGGGCAGCTCTTCCCAGAACTGGCCCCCGGCAGCTCTGTAAAGTAAGCTGTAGTATTATTGCTGCCATTCACCCAAGGCTCTCCACCATCTGGGCACATGGTTGGGTTAGATTTCCTGGCCCCTTGTGGTTGGGTGGACCGTGGAGCTAGTTCAGGGCACAAGTGGTGCAGATCATGGCAGAGCTGGACATGTGTATATTTGATCGCCTGTGCCAGACCCTCAAGGGCTCTTTTCCTCTGAGTAGGCGGCTCTGCATGCTGAGCTCAGTCAGGCATGGTAGTGGGCAGCTCTGTGACCTTCCACGTGTACTTGGAGTGTCCGAGGCAGCTCCCCACTTGTCACCACTTCTCAGACAGCAGGAAGGGGAGCGAGGGCATGCTGGCCAGCAGCTTATCTTTATGAAGGTGTCCAGAGGTGTTTACATTCACATCTTTTAGCATGGCCACACATTCCACAAAGACGCCCGGGAAATGTAGGTTCTAGTGGGCAGCTGTGTGCCCAGCTTAAACTCAGCAAGATTTATTATTACCATGATAAAGGGGAAATCGATACTGGGGGCAATTAGAGGTCTTCAATTTACTCACCGTCTTACTCTTAAACAAACACCTGATTCTCCAGGATAGGCCCTGGCTCCTCACAGCCCATGCGCCAAGCCAGGTGGATCCTGCACCTCTCTTCACCTCTCACCATCAACCTTCCAGTTCTCAATGACCTCGGGCAAAATAATTCTCTTTTCAGGGCTTCCTTTTTCTTATTGTAAAAGAAGGGTTTTAGACCAGTTGATCACTGAAGTTCCTTCCATCACTGACATTGGATGGCTGAGGTTATGGGCAAGTCATTTAACCTCTCTGGGTTTCAATTTCCTCAACCAGTAAACAGATATAAAAATTGTTTTTATCTCAGAGGGTTGTGAAATCATCTAGGGTTATGCCTGACATATAAGAAATAATCAATAAATGTTTGCTGTAATCAAAATAATGAGTTCCATTTGTCAATTTCTTGGAAAGAAGCTGATGTACTCATTCATTTGAAGGCCTAAGACAGGGTCAGCAAGTATTTGGCACAGTATTGTCCTGATCCTCCCTTCCACAATGGACATCACTAATCAATCAAGACATTCTCCACAGTGAGCCAGGGCACGGCCTCTGGATCAGCCTCAGGGTCTTTAACACAGTGCTGCGGCAGCCCCCACCAATCAACCAACTCAAGATGGAAGGCTTCCTGCTTCAACCTCAGGTGTGCTGAGAAAAAAGCAGCCTACACATAAGCTGTCTCATGGCTCTTTGTGCCGTGTTGTAATTTTCCTTTTACTTGTCAGTGCCCCAACTAAACTGTGAGTTCCATGAGGCAAAAACTGTAGTTAGCCTCTCTACAGCCTAGCCCAGTGCCCAAAACACTGTAGATGTCCAAAAAACGAATTCTAGATCCTGTGGCGGGCAAGTAGGGGAGATGTTTGGGGGACGGGCAGTGGGCTATGGGACCGCCTTACAGAAGACCATATTCCCTTCCCTGGAAGCTGCTGCAAGAGCTGTGGGGCAGGGCTGGCTGGGCACCTGTGACGAGGGAACCAGCCAGCAAACATGGAGGCCTCCACACTGCTCTGAGAGAGCTGCCCTCCCCAGGGCCCATAGGTGTCTGCCTCCCCCTCAGGCTCCAGGCTGCAGGGCAGCTTCCAACTCAGCAACTAACGGACCTGGGAGAGCTCAGGCCCCTGCTTTCTGCTCTTGCAGATCCGTGCTCAGCATCACTTCTGTGATAGAGTGGAAAATGGTGGGGGGGGGAGACAGGGTAGGGAGTCACCATCCACTTGGTCAGTCTGGAGAGGGGCTCACTGCTGGGAGTGGGGGAGGGGAGCCCAGTGACCACAGCTGTCCTCAGGGGTCCTGTCGGGCTGTGTGGAGTGCTCACGGCATTGCATGGCAGCGTGAGACCTGCTTTCCAGTGTCCTGGCTCACAGCCAGGCAGTGTCAACTGATTTGAGGTCTGTGAAGTATGGTTACCAGACATGGGTCAGATGTGACCCATGCAGTGTGTACCATGAATGCACCGAGAAGGCCTGAGTGTGCCACACTTCTACCCTCTGGCCTGACACGGGCCCTGAAATACCAGAATCAGGAGGTTCACCTTACTAAGAATACCTCTTGGCTGCCCAATCTATCATTGCAGCCATTTTCTAGATGAGGAACCTGAGACTCAGGAAGGTTGAGTGACTGCCAAAGGTCACATAGCTTGGAACCCGGGCCATTTACCTCCAAGCGTAGGGCTTGTCTCACTGCCCCACAGGCCTCTACCACTAGGATCCGTTCCTTTAACAAATTCTTAATGCCATTCTCCTGCAGCACACACAGAATCTGATGAGCATGTGTCACTTAAGAATTACTAACTTTTTTAAGTATTAAAATTTTCCTGTCCATAATTTCAGGTGGGCCAGGTGCTGGGGACTAAAATGGGACCAAACCATGGACCCTGACCTCCAGGACCTCAGGGTTGGATATGAACTCAAAACCACTGGAGGGCAGCGCCTGAGAGTGTTCCATGATGGGTTGGTGGCATCTCTACTGACCTCCTTAGATAAATAATAATCAAGGAGTATCGAGAGGAAGAAAGGTATTTTGCCAATCCAAATTGACCACACTCATTCGACAACTATTTATTGAGAACCTACTTTGTGCCATGCACACACTGTTCTGGGTACTGAGGCTGTTTACCCCCCCACACACACAGTGGGAAAAAAGAACAGAAAACGAATTAGTCTGCCTCCAGGAGGCGCTGGGATTACCCTGCCTTGTGGGTTTGGTATGGAGGTAAAGTCAAGGTAGAGTGAGTAGAAGGAAAAGGTGGAGTCCAGTGGGGTATTTATTGAGAACCTACTTTGTGCCATGCACACACTGTTCTGGGTACTGAGGCTGTTTACCCACACACACACACAGTGGGAAAAAAGAACGGAAAACGAATTAGTCTGCCTCCAGGAGGCGCTGGGATTACCCTGCCTTGTGGGTTTGGGATGGAGGTAAAGTCAAGGTAGAGTGAGTAGAAGGAAAAGGTGGAGTCCAGTGGGGTCTCCCAAATTAGGGGTCTCTGGGGAAAAACAAAAAATCAGTGTGGGGAACACTGCCCAGCTCTGCCCAAGCACTGCAGGCCCCCTATTTGATGTCGTTATGGAGTGAATTCCCTTAGCATCTGTGCCAGGAACTGGCACAGCCCCTGGGTGGCCTGGACCACCAGGAAGAGCAGTGGCACTCCATGCCTCCAGACTTGGCTTAGGCCTTGGACCCTGTGTGGCAGCAAAAATTTTCAATGACCCAGGACATTCATAAGCCACCCCCTACCCCAAGAGGATGGGGCCCAGGATGGCCAGATGGGCCATACTTGGGTGGAATTAAAGAGAAGCTATCCAAAATTTCCCACTCAGCGAGGGCAGTGTGACTCACATATCCAGATTGGGACTGTCCAACTTATGCTGATCCTGCTACCCCATGCCAGGTACACTGCCATGTGCTCATGGTGCTGCCTACCTTTGTGGCCTGGGAACTGCTGTTGTTCCTGTTACAGACAGAAGTCTAAGCTCTGAGTGCTGGGCTTCTTTACCCAAGGTGGTACGTTACCAAGTGCCAAAGCTGGGATTCAGTCCCCCATCTGATTCCACAGCTCTGAATACCTGACGCCACACACGCTGCTGCCCAGAAAGTTCCTCATCAATGTACCAGTGAGCTGTAGGGGAGAGGGAGGAGATTCACTGATGACAGAACCAGGGTCCAAAATGCTCTTCTCTGGCCCAAGCAATGGGTGAATCTAACAAGATGATGCCTAACAGGGATAAACATGAAATTATGAATCAGGTCCAACAAATCCAACTACAGAAAACAACCCATGCCAGGGCCGTGGCTGAGGAGCAGCACGTGGCCAACATGCCAAGGGCCCTCCCTTGACAGCCGTGCAGCGTATGAGGGCCCAGCAGAAAGTGGAGCAAACAGCATGTCTGATCCTTGGCCACACGGGAGCCTGGGACAGGACAGTGAGAAGCCTCCGTTACTGCGTGTTCATCGGTCCACCCGGAGAAAGAGAAGAAAGAAAGAGCTTGAGCTCAGGCAGGCCGGGTCCCCACGTCCCTCTATCACGCACTTGTGTGGAACTTTTGGCAAATTACTCATGTCCCCGAGTCCCCATTTTCTCATCTTGTGAAATGGGGTTAGGATTCTGCTTCTCCTGATTGCTGTAAGAATTAGAGCTAGATTAGATATAGAAGAAATGGTCCTTGTAAATGGTATTATTCAGAGGAAAGTGATCAGAATATTGATAGATGACTTGAAATATTTGAAAATCGGTCAGCATGAAAAGGAATTAAGCTTGTTCCCTGTGGAACTAGGGCCAAAGAATGGTTAGAAGTAGCCAGGAAGCAGGTTGTGGTTGGACTTGGGGCAGCAATTTCTGGCAGGCAGAGCTGTCTGCAGTGGGCACAGCTGCATCAAAAGCAGGGATGCAGGTATGACCGACAGCGGCTGGACCCTTGTAGGAGTCACTCAAAGGTGATGGGGGGCCAGGGGACGTGACAGTGCTTTCCCTTGAGGAACTCAACATAAGCTAGTTTACAAAGATTAATTTAAAAAGACTTTTTCATTGTCTTCAAATCCAAGAGAAGATGCGTGCTCATAAATCGATGTCTTTATCCTTACTTATTCCTCAGAACAGATTAATAGAAATGGAAGTCCTGGATCAAAAAGCATCAGCACCTTTAAGACTTGCACTACATATTTCCGAATGGTTTCCCAGAGAGATTGCACCAGTTAAAAATTCCACCAGCCATGGGCAAAGGCACCCCCTTCCCTGTTCCTCCTCAACATGGAGAGGTAGTGTTTCCAGATTGTTTCCAATTTGGTGGGTTAAAGGGTATCTCGTTGTGGAGAAGAAGCATGGAGTGCTGGTTTAAGTGCAGGTTCTGGAGGCAGACTGGTAAGTACAGTCACAGCTGTGCCCCCTACTTGCTGTGTGACCTAGGGCATGCTCCTTGGCCTCAGTTTCTTCATCCGTAGGATGGGCGTACATCATGGAATTGTGGTGAAGCTTAAAGAAGATCATGTCAGCTATGCAAGCATGGTAAGTGCTCAATAAAAGCATTACTTGCATTTTTTTGGTTAATAGTTGCTGTAGACTGGATGTCCCCCAACCTCATTGAAGCTTAAGTCCCCACCTTGACAGTGTAAAACTGCAAAGGTGACTATTCTTGGTTTGCACAGCTGCTAAGAGGTAGTGTGCGGATTTGAATCTGTTTCCGTCAGGCTGGGGACTTTGAATCATGTCTTCCCAGCCTGGGTCACTGGGTTGCGGAGAGGTTTGTGGCAGTCCTGTCCGAGAACCTGCTCTGAGAACTGGTGAGTGCTATGCCAGCATGTGGTCTCATGCCAGCCAATGAAGATGGAAGAGAAGCAGTGCAGGACAGTCGCACCCACACCCACTTCCTCTGAGGCTGGAGCAGCACTGCTGTTTCAACCAGTGGCTCCTGATCAACAAAGCTCAGTGCCCCTCTGAACTTTATGGTCCTTCTCATTAAAAAAATGGGAAGGCTGGTCCTTATTTCATGGGAGCTGTGGGGAGCAAACAATAACAGCAGTCCCTTCGCTGAGTGCTTCTGGGGGGTGGAAGGCCTGCAGCTCCCAGCAAGCCTGTGAGTTAGGGGTGGTGGTCCCTTTCACAGAGCAGCAAATGCAGGCTCGGGAGCGAGCACGTTTACAGCCCGGTTTCCTTTCCATTTAAATTCATGTCCATTGTTAGTCTTTGAAGGAATTATTAAAGGCTACACAATATTCTCTCATTGGCATGTACCCCCTTTATCCATTTCCCTAGTGTTTGAAATTCGTTCCTATTTTATTTTAAGATACAAACAATGAACAAACTTATGCATAAAATTCTGGGCACCTCTCTGCTTATTTCCTTGATGTGGATTCCTGGAAGTGGAATTATTGGGTCAAAGGGCACAAGCTCCTTTACTGCTCTTCATATGTGCTTCCAAGCAGTGATGGACATGCCAGTGGAGGTGGGTCGGTGATGAGGGTCACTCTCACGTCTGTTCAGATGGTCCTCTGAAGACTGACCTTCCCCAACCTCACACATGTTAAAACTTATGGTTACTAGTAACTTGAAACAGTTGGTTTCATGGGCCTATTCTGTGTGTCTATGGAAATTCCCAGGCACTTTCCCACAGATCCTGTGTTGGCAAGGTGGGCCGTAAATCACAAGGGAGGTAATAGTTCTGTGAATGGCCTTGTGCCAGAGACTTTGTTCTAGATCTGTGTCACCTGCTGCGTGCAATGCCACTCCTGTATGTAAGAAATACAGGACATATCATTGGACCAGCCAGTAATAATAATTCCTAACATTTATTGAGTCAGTAAATTATGTGTATGAATTAATGTAATACTGGTAGTAATCCTATGAGGTGTGCTTTATTACTATGCCCATTGTAATAGTGGGAATGAGGAAATCAAGGCACAGAGAGGTTGGGTAACTTGTCTGAAGTCACACAGTTAGCAAGCAGGTGGCGGATTAGGGGTTTGATTTGATTCCGCTCAGCCTGACTCTACAGGCCACACACTCGCCCACCTGCTCTCCTGCTGTATTGTCTGGCCAATGAGCGACATGTACTCTTGGTCAACCAGTCTTGAGTTTCTGGCAAACTCTTCTGAGAACAGCACCCAACAGAAGCTTTGGCAACACTTGAGGCAATCTAATGAGGGGCTGGTGTCCACCAGATGAGTCAAGGTATAAAAGACAGAGGCAAATGGTTTTCATCCACTTTCCCAAAAGAATGATGTGTTACTGAACGCACGGAGAGAAAGAACCATTGACCCTCTTCTTCGCCCTTAGCCTTTGCTCAGGGCACAGCTGCACCAGCCTTTCGGGCCTCTGCAAGGGAGCCTCCTCCCCCGGCCGGCCCGCCACGCTCGCCCAGAAGTGTTTCCCTCCTCAAGGCCTCTTTTTCACAGCCCCCACCCCCTTTTGTGTGTCCGAAGCCCCATCCTCCTGCAGCTGTCCTGTCTGTCCCTGACACCACTCATGTCTCACTAGCCCGAGTCTTTAGCCGGCTTGATTCTGAGCTTGGTCAGGTCACTTTATCTGGAGCTCTCCTCCAGCCCTGGCAAGGGGACAGTAGGTGAAGGGACAGGGCCAAAGTCTTGGGAATGTGTTGGTCCTGGTGGGAAAGGCTTGCCTCCTGTGGATCCAGCTGAAAAGTACATATGAAGCAATTAGTTAACAAAGGGAAAGGCAATAAAGGAGCTCAATAAATATTTGTTGGATAAGGGAACACAAAAGCTACTTTCCATGATGTGCACTCAAAAACACCTCTTAGGAAAAAGCACTCTGGTCCCGTGTGAGCCCTGCGGGTTTGCATTGAAAGCCCTTGACCGTTTGACCCAAGTGGGGAAATGCAAGTCTCCTGAGTGGAAAATTCTTAGGTAGATTTGTCTGGCACAGTGATTTCCAGTGAGTTCCATGGCAGCAGGTGTCCCAGGCTAAAAGGGTTTACACACTTAAAAATGGTCCTGGGGACAATACACTGGTGAGACACTGGGGTAAATAGAGACGAGCTGGTCCCTGTACTGGGGGGACTTCTCTGAACTTAGAGTGGGGAGGGGGAGGCCTCAGGCCATTCCCAGGTTCTTAGACCCTGAGAACCGTGCCCCCAAGCCCATCTCTCCCTGGGCCTGTGTCTGCTGGATACAGCCTGGGAACCTAGGGGAGGGCAAAGGCGGGGATGGGAATAAAGGCATTTCTTTCTTTCTTTCTTTCTTTTTTTTTTCCTCACCAAGCCTGTCTCTGCCCAGAGGCTTCAGAGTCAGCATTTGTGCCCAGGAGAGAGGGGATTTTCTTTCCTTCCAGGCTTCCAGCAGCAAGGCTGTAGTGAGGCACTCCCTTCCCTAGACTCCTGCAGAGTTCCCGGGGCTTTGGGCATAACTGCCGAGGACCAGGAGTAGCCTGGTGACCCGGAGTCAGAGGTCTCCCCGTAGACACACGCACACTCACACACACACGCACACACACACACTCATGTCGCCTCCCCCCCCCCCCCCCCCCCCCC
>NW_007743291.1:0-9391 GCF_000696425.1 Galeopterus variegatus | reverse complement strand
CCCCCCCCCCCCCCCCCCCCCCCCCCCCCCACCCACCCCCCCCTCCCCCCCCCCCCCCCCCCCCCCGTCACTGGCTTGCTCCCAGTTTTGGAGTCTTGGCAGGCAGCCTTCCTGCTTCCAGAAGTGGATGGGAAATGGAGTCAGTGACACCCCACCCAGGGACTCTTGAGCCAGAGGAAGACGCCGCCAGGCATACGTGCAAACAGGTGGACAAGAGTTTGGAGGGGCGTTCCCAGTACCCTTAACTCATGCTCTCCTGCTGGACAGAGGTCGGGCTGTGCCCTGATCATCCAGAGACCTGAGGTCAGGAGCACAGAGCAGGGCGGAGTCACAATTGGAGGGCGAGCTGAAAGCCAGGCACTTGGGGAAGACAGTGCTGCCCACTTCTTCCCCTTCCCAGTTTCCTGGCAGCCAGTTGACTTTGCCTGTTTGAGGGCCTACCTCCCCCAGGGAGCCAGCCAGGCGGGTGCGGATGGGTGGAGCCCTTGCAGGGGAGGGCTGGACTCTGGTGGGCCCTGTGTGGGAGATGGCAGCAGGAGGGCATCTGTGCCCAGCATGTGAAGTCTGTGGCTCCCGGTCCTACCAGGTTCTCTTCTAGAGCTTCTGTGAGCTCTGGGAATGGAAGCTTTCTGGGAAACAGACTGGATGCTACACCACCTTTAATGGTCAAGGGAGAGTGTGTGACTCTCTGGTCTGAGTTAGTAGGAGAAAGGAGCCAACACCAACTCCCGCAGCCTCTTTCCCTGTTGGGGAGCACCCAGGGGACAGTGCCCCAGCTCTACTCCAATGGAACTGCCCAGGGCAGAAGAGGAGGGGGTGGTTTCAGACTCCCAGGAGGGGCAGGTGTGATGGGAGGCTGGGGTGCAGTGGGGGTGGGGTGAAAGGTGATACTCCTAATTGCTCTGGAGAGAAGCCCCAATAAGGGGAGGAGTGGGGAGGGAGCAGAGTGGAGAGGAAGGCTGAAGTGGGGTCCCCAGAATACCCTGACAATGGCCCATGGGCCCAGGAATACAAAAGCCTCAGTCAGTAGTCATCCAACAGGGAGCCCCTGTGACCTGGAATGGACCCCTTCCCCCAAGGGATCAGTGGGCGTATGGCTGTGAGATCTCCTTTCATGTCCTTCTTGGCCACACCCCATGGGCACAGTGTGGCTGCAGGTTAGGCCTGTCATCATCGCAGCCCTCACTCTTTGAGACCACCAGGGGACCCTGCCACTTGTCTGGCACCTGCGTGGGCCAGGCCCTCCCCCAGCCCATTCTTGCATCTGCCTCCTCGGCCCTCCCCCTTCTACGCCAACCCAGGGCCATCACCTCTCCTCCTCCTCCTCCATCTGCATCTTGATCCGCACTTTGGAGTCTTGGCAGGCAGCCTTCAGGCTTCCAGAGTGAATGGGACATTGAGGAAAGAGTGGAGGGAATGGCTCCTCTCAAGTCCACCAGGAGGGAGTCCCCAGGCCTTCGCTGAGGAGACGCAGACACCTCTTTAGACAGGAATGGATGGGACCTGTTATGCAGGTGCCCCTTGCTTTCCACCATAGCGATACTGGCCACAGAAGACCACATTTGTCTAATGACAGCCACAATTCCAGTTGCCGTGGCCTGTCACCTTGGGGAGAACTGACATATCACCAATTCGGGCCACTCTTCAATTCTCAGTGGCCCTCATTGCTTCAGCTTGTGGCCTGCCTGAGCCACAGTCCCTGGCAGATAGTCAGTGGTGAAACGTCTGCAAACCCTGGAACCCACAGCAGGTTGTTGTGTAATGAAACTGTCCCTGGAGTCTTACAGGCAGAGAATCCGTCTGCTCTTGGCCCATCTGCAAGGTAATTGGAGCACAGATACTGTCTTGGTGTGGGCAGGGCTCCTGGGATGGCCCAGTTCCCCCTGTTGTGATGTGGTCCTGATTCCTGGGTTCCCATAAAGCTGTTCAATTGAATTGTTGTGCAGAATAGAGGGGAGAGTGTCATTCTCCTGCTAGGAAAGGGGGCTACATTTAGCTCTTCCCTCCTTCCCAACAAGCAGCGTCCTACAGGGGTGATGGGCAAGGCAGGAAAGGCCCTATTTTCCAGTCCCCTCCCTTGTGGCCTGTTGAGTCTGGGATTTGGGGCTTAGCTCTGTGCCTGGCTAAGCCTGAGGTCTTGAGCAGCACTTGGTCAAATCTCTAGAGTCTCTGCAGCCCCCTCGGAATCAGAAGCAGTGATAGGACCTGCCTGCTTTCTTCACAGTCTCTGGGAGGACAGTGTGGGCCCACCCAGTATGTGTTGCTGTGGTCACAGGGATCCTGGGCACTCCAGAGATGCTATGGGATGGCTTCAAAATGTAAAATCTGAGAGCTGGCCCTTTAAGAGATTAGTAAATTCCTAGCTCAGCCAAGAACCAGACCAGGATTAGGAGGGATACAGCAAGAGAGATGGGAAAGCACCTAGGTGAGGCTCCCTACTTGGGATTGCATCCTGTTTCCAGTTACTGGAATTTGCTGGGGCCTCACTTCACCTTCACATGTAGGAAAGTCCCCAAGCCCTACAAATTCCATTCAGAGTGACTACAGAGGGGCTGTGTGCACAACAAAGGTCCCTCCAGGCCCAGAGTTGAGGGAGAAGAGCTGGGCTGCGTGTGAGTTGGGAGCCCATGGGGTGGTGCCAGCTTTTCAGCAGCTGAACAGGGTGGCGCTGGCTCAGCAGAGACACCGGGGCGGGACCTCCTGGGAATGTCAGCTGAGCTCCAGGCCCCACCTCCCTGGCCTGCAGGCTCCTCACTCCACTCCTCACCCCACTCCTTCCTACTCTCTCTGTGCAGGCCACATGCACATTCCTGTCTCCTGTCACTAACCTGCTGCCTGCGGGGGCCCTTGCAGACCGTGTCCCCTGCTCCTGGGGTAATCCTCCCACTCCTCTTTGCTCGAGACCTCCTCCTCTTCCCTCAGACCTCCTTGACCAGGTCAAATCCTCCTCTGACAAGTATCACGTCCTTTTTCTTTGAAGGTTTCTCATTGCTGCAATTTTGCTTATGTTGTGCTACCCAATTAACATTCCTGACTGTGATGACCTGGTTTTTGCTTCTCAGCATATTTCCAGTGCCAAGCACTGAGCAAGGCTCAGTAAACATTTGTTGGATTCAAGGATGGATGGAAGTGAGGGCGGGTGGGTGGGTGATAGATGGACGGATGGTTTTCACCATTCACGTTGGCCAGCCCCACTGCTGAAATGAAATGCAACCCCCAAACCAAATGGTCATTGGCTGAACTCAGGACCATTTTCTCTGGCCAACTTAGCCCTCAGCCCTAGGGAGCCTGGGTGAGGAGCATGATATTATTCCTCTCCCCCAAACCAAATGGTCATTGGCTGAACTCAGGACCATTTTCTCTGGCCAACTTAGCCCTCGGCCCTAGGGAGCCTGGGTGAGGAGCATGATATTATTCCTCCACCCCCCCAAATCCAGTTAAAAAATGGGCAAAGGACCTGCACAGATGTTTCTCCAAAGAAGTTATAAAAATGGCCAACAGATATAGAAAAAGATTCACAACATCACTAATCATCAGGGGAAATGCAAATTAAAACCACAAGGAGCTATCATCTCACACCTATTAGACTGGCTATTATAACAAAGACAAGCAACAACAAGTGTTGGTGAGGGTGTGGAGGAAAGGGAACCCTTTTACACTGTTGGTGAATGTAAATTGGTACAGCTATAATGGAAAACAATATGGAGGTTTCTCAAAAAATTAAAAGTAGAACTACCGGGCCAGCCCATGGCTCACTTGGGAGAGTGCGGTGCTGATAACACCAAGGCCATGGGTTTGGTTCCCATATAGGGATGGCCGGTTAGCTCACTGGGTGAACATGGTGCCGACAACACCAAGTCAAGGGTTAAGATCCCCTTACCAATCATCTTAAAAAAAAAAAAATAAATAAATAAAAATAAATGAAAGTAGAACTACCATATGACCTAGCAATCTCTCTTCTAGATATATTTTCAAAGGAAATGAAATCAGCACCTCGTAGAGATATCTGTGCTCCCATGTTTATTATCGCATTATTCACAATAGCCAAGATACGGAAACAACTTATGTGTCCATTAGCAAATGAATGGATATATACATTTATATACACCCATATATATACCCATGTATATACATCCATATATACACACACATATATATGCACACATAAATATACATATACACATATATCTATATATACACATGCATACATCCACATATAAATATACGTCCATATACATCTATATATACATACATATATATGTGTTACTTAGCCTTTTTAAAAAAAGGGAATATTGCCATTTGCAACAACATGATGAATCTGGAGAACATTATGCAAAGAGAAATAAGCCAGGCCCGGAAAGACAAATACCACATGATCTCTCTTATATGTGGAATCTAAAAAAAAGTCAAATACATAGAAAGAGAGTAGAATGGTGGTTACCAGTGTGGAGAGGGAGAGAAAATGGGGAGATGTAGGTTGCTGGTAGTTATGTAGGATGAATAAATCTATAGATCTAATATACAGCCTCAGGACTATAGTTAATAACATTGTATCATATACTGAAAGTTTGCTAGGAGAGTAGATTTTGGGTACTCTTACCACAAAAAAAGGTACGTAGGTGAGGTGATGGATACATTAATTTGAATGGATATGTTAATAGCATCTCACTACGTGTATCAAAACATAAAGCTATACACCTTAAATACATACGATAATAAATAAGTAAATGAATACTTCCACGTTAAAAAATAAGCCAACTCCCTCCTCCCAAATAGTCCAAATAGCAAATGGGCAAAACACATGAAGGGACATATCAGGGAAGAGGGTATACAGATGGAAAATAAGCACAGGAAAAGATGTTCAACGTCATTAGCCATTAGGGAAATACAAATTAAAGTTGTAACAAGATATCACTACATATCTCTCAGAATGGCTAAAATAATAATAATAATAAAAAATAGTCACAACACTAAGTGCTGGTGAAGATGTGGAGAAACTTGATCATTCATGCATTGCTGGTGGGAATGTAACATAATGCAGCTACTCTGGAGAATAGTTTTTCAATTGTTAAAAATAAAGCTAAACATGCCGTTACTATATAATTCAGCAATTGCACTTTTTGGCAGTTATCCCAGAGAAATAAAAACATGTTCACACAAAAACCTCTACACGAATGTTAATAGTCCTCCTTTTATTTACTAGCCAAAAACGTGAAACAGTCCAGATATTCTTCAACAGGTATATGGTTAAACATACTGTGGTACATATATACCATGAAATACTACTCCTCAATAAAAGGAATAAACTGTTGATACACATAAGAACTTGTATGGATTTCCAGGTAATTATGCTGAGTGAAAAAATCCAGTCCAAAGGTTATATACTGTGTGATTCCATCTGTAGAACATTTACAAATGGCAAAATTTTGGAATGAATAACAGATTAGTGGTTTCTAGGGGTTAGGTAAGGGGGTAGGTGTGAGAGGGAGGTCCGTGTGGGCAAACAAAGGGATTCTTGTGATAATAGAATGTTCAGTATCTTAACTATGCTGGTGGAAACCTACACATGTGATAAAATTGTGCAGAACTAAATCCACACACACGCCAATGAGTACAAGTAAAATTGGCCGACTTTGTGGTAATTTGTATGGCAGGAATGGAAAACCAAACCAGTAATTTATGATTCCACATGAAACTAAGAACAGGCAAAATGAGCTAATCAAAATTAGAACAACAATTGCCTATGTGGGTAGATAGAAACTGATTGGGAACGGGAATAAAAGAATGTTCTGGTGTGGTAGAAATAGTTTATGTCTTGATAGAGCCTTGAGTTACATAGACATAGCATTTGTCAAAACTTATCAAACTGTACACTTAAGGAAGATCTGTGCATTTCAAGAAATGTAAATTATACCTCAGTAAAAAAAAATTATATCTGACTATAATTTGAAAGTTGGATTAAATGCTCTGAATATTTTGTAGCTAAATGAGTTCCGATAGACTAATTTCTCTAAGTCATAATGGAAATTGATAGCAAATTTAAATTCTTTCACTCAATTGTTAATATTTGTGTCATATTTTTGTACTACAAAATTATTAAAATATAAATGAGAAATAGTTGGTGGTAGGACCAAACACCTGCTTTCCACTTAATCTTTGCAACAACTCTGTGTGGGAGGTGCTGTTATCCTCCCTGTTTTGGAGACAAGAAAGCAAGGCTTGGGGGAGTTATGGGATGTGGGCACAGCAACACTAAGTGTGGAGCAGCTGGGAGCTGAGGCCTGACCACTGCACAGCACCGCCGCCTGTCCCCAGGCATCCCCACTGACTGAGCCTACACTGTCTACCTGCCCTGCCCTGCCTCGTTCCATTTCCTTCCCTTTTTCCCTCTCTCTGCTCCCCATTTCACTGTGCTGATTTGGTGGTCAGCGTGGGAGGACTGGGTCGTTATCGTGGCAGGGTGGGGGAGAGAACAGGGCTGCGCTGAGCTGAGCCCTCCGGTTCGGCCCTCTCCCCTCCCCCAGCTAAGCTGAGGCCAGGGCCTGGGTGTCTATAAATTGAGTTGGCCCTCCTGGGGCTGAGAAGCCAGTGGAGCTGAGTCACAGAGGATTTCCTTGGGATTAATGATCCTCTGAGGTCCGTGGTACCTGGTTGTGGTTGAGGCAGTTGGCTCTTCCAGTCAGGCATTAATCCTAGTGAAATACTTGGTATTTCCAGTCATTCCGGCTGGAATTAAACTTAAATCAAGTCCAAAAAATCACAGCCAGGAGAATGTGAGCAAACTCGCCAATGAAAGCAGGCATCCGGCCTGCTCTGGCCTCTCAGGTGCTGGCCTCACACGCCCTGTGCCCTGTGCGCAGAACGCAGGACAGGAGAGCCACACGGAGGGCCCACTGCTCTCCCGGGAGTCCTCCCCACCCAGACCCCTCCTGTTTACCATGTGGCCAGACAAAAGGCACCTCAGCCAGGTAGGGAGGGCAGAGTGAGGCAGCAGGGTCAGAAGGTCTGGGGTGGACTCCGCACTCTGCTACCATAAGTCCCTCTGTCCAGGTCACACGATTACATTTGGTGGCAGAGAAGCAGCACAGCTTAGTGGGCAGGAGCATGGGCACTGCAGCCAGTGTGCCTACACCTGACTCCACCACCTGCAGTGTGGCCACTAACCAGTGACTCTTCTGTGCCTCAGTTTCCTCCTTTGGAACACTAGGATAATCATAGGCACCTCACTGAGTAGTCGTAAGAATTAAATAGGTTAATACATATAAAGGCATAGAACTGTGCCTGGCATGTTGTAAGCACTGTGTGTTAGTTATTATTATTCTCTGGGCCTCAGTTTCCTCATCTGGAAGACAGGGCTGGGGTGGGACTTGACCACCAAGGGCCCTTTTCATGCTGGTGTTCTCTGGCTGTGGGTGCAGCATGGGGTATATGAGTGTGTTTGTGGTATGTGTGTGCATATATCCATGGGTACATGTTTGTACGTGTATATATGTGTATTGTGTACGTTTGTGTGTGCATGTATATGCATGTGTGTATGGGTACGTGTATTTGCATGTGTGTGTACACGTAGGCTTGTACATATGTGTGAGTGTGGGTCTGTGTATACACATGTGTATTTGCACGTGTGTCTGGATGGAGAGCACAGAGCCAGCCCACTTGGGTCCTTTGTTGGAGTGCAGATGGAAGGTGCCCTCTTACCTGGGCATGCACCTGTCTGAGTGGGCAGGGAAGTAACCCAAACCCAAGTAGGAGGGGTGGAGAGGATGAGGTTGGACAGTAAGGAGAGGAGCAAAAGTGTTTTGAGCAAAGAAATCCAGCAGGATTTGGAATGGAGGAAGGAAAGAATGAAAGGAAGGCCAGTTACTCTGTAGTGCACACTATTCACTAAGCTCGGAGCCTCTTTGTCACAGACAAGGAAAGAAAAGCTCGGAGAGGTGGAGGAACCTGCTTCAGCTATCAGTAGTTAAGCCAGGACTTGAGTGCCCCTCCGCCACCATGGGCTGCTTCCCGGGGAGAGGGAGGCAGAGTGTCGTGGGCACGGTCACTGGGCCCTCCATCTGCACAGCTCCAGCTGCAGGGCGGGGAGTGCTCGCATCACACCCTGAAGAGAGAGACCCCAAGGTGCTGGACGTCAATGCCCCAGGCCTGGGCTGAGGACAATTGCTGAACAGAAGGGAGCCCTGGGGCCTCAGAAACCAAGGCAGCTGGAGGGCTCCGGGAGGGCAGTGGTGTGGACAGAAAAGGGCCAGAGGATTTTTATTTTAGTTCTGTTTTAATAGGTGTATCTTTGGGCAAGCCGACTCTGAGTCTCAGTTTGCACATCTGCCAAATGGGACCACTGCCTGTACCCAGCCCCACTCTCACTCATGAGAAGAAGCAGTGGCGTGTTTAGAGTAGAGCCTCTGGAGCCTCGGGAATGAAGCCCAGCCCTGACCCTCAGCGGCCGCGTGGCTCTGGGTAAGCCACTTAACCACTCAGTCTCAGTTTTCTCCTGTGTGACATGGGGATAACAGTGGTCTCTACCTCACAGGGTTGCTGTGAGGATTGACTCAATGATGCCTATAAAACACTTGGAACAACACCTGGCCCAAAGAAAGGGGCTAGTGAGCATTAATTACTCTTGATATCGCTACTGTTTTATAAGATTGTTACAAGAATAAAATAAGCTTTCGCACACTAGACTGCTGACCTGTGTAGCAATATCTGCTGGGAGGGCGGTGGACTATATTGTGGCTTGCAATTATTCAGCCCTCCTTGCCTTTGAGAGTAACATACATTCTCACCCTGTTGACTTTGGACGTGACCACATGAGATGCTTCACCCACAAAACGTGAAAGGTCATGGCATATGCAGGGTTTCAGCAGAAGCTTTAATGCTGCCATGTTTGCTTTTTCCTCCACCACGAGAGTAGCTGAACCAAGATGGGGAAGGTCCTGCAGCCTGGATCTTGGAGTGAGAATTGATGGGGCAGACCTGCAGGGGCCACAGTTGACAGCCTCCAACATGCGGCGTCGGTGAGGAACGCATGCTTCTTGTGAGCCACTGAGATTTGGGGGTTGCTCATTACCACAGCCAATCTGACACATGTAGACAGTATGAAGATGGAGGGTCTTCAAGCAGAGAAGGGGAGCCAAGTTTTGGCAGCTGAAGTCAAGGAGATGACTGGAGTAGACAACACANTCCTGGCCCTGACAGGAATTTTCCTGTAGCTTGCTGTGGTCTCCAGTCCTGTAATTTACCATCCAGTGCTTGCAGGCTCTTGCTGCACTGTAGACTTTCTGAGCAAATCTTGGTGCAGTGTTTTCACTCTGGGTCACCATCACAGACAGCGTTGGGGAAGCTGCCTCTGTGGCCCCGCAGAACCCCAGCCCGGCCCAGCTCATGGCAGCAT
>NW_007743290.1:17547-19328 GCF_000696425.1 Galeopterus variegatus | reverse complement strand
AAAGGTGTTTCAAAATCAAGATTAGTCATTATGGATTAAGGTGTTTCTGAGAGTCTCAAGTTATGGTAGAGAAAATTCTGTGAAATAGTTTTCTGATTTCTTCATTTGTTTTTTCATTTTTTGTGTTTTGCTTATTTTTTTTTTTCTTCTTCGACATAACTAGAAAAGTGGCAGAGTAAGAAAGAGAAAGCTCTTGCATGGCTCTTAAGTTCTCAAAATTATATTCCTTACAGAAGATGGAAATTTTGTATTCCCACTCAAGTGATATATGACAACTTGAAGAAAAAGGTTGTTTGAAAAGACATACAAATACACACACAAATATATGGTTATTACATGTGGAATCAAAAACAACTAGACAGGTAAAATATATAAAAGCACAATATATGGAATAAACACTTAAAGTAAAGAAGAAAATTAAACGACCCCCCAAAAATTTTAATAGCATAATATTACAAAAAAAGCAAACACATATGGCCAAGCAATAATATAACAAGTGGTGTTTTATTTATGCCCTAATGCATCAAGGTAATGCTGAAAATTAAGACTAACTTCACTGCATATGTGACTTTTCTGAGTCTTGAGGTACAGACGCTCTGATTCTTCTTTCAATACTGAAAATATTAAGTATTCTATGACCTCATAATACTTTGTAGGCATCTTTAATATGCAATTTGCCACATACTTTTCTGTTTGCATAAATTCGTAATACTCTTATTATGCAAATTACTACATGGCATTCACTTCTAAATTATGACACTCTAAAGGGCATATTGTAACAGATATGTTTGGATCATAAGTGTTAATTAAATTAGTAAAACAATGACCTAGTAATTTAGCATCCAATGCTAGTAACTTTTGCTAAACCCACATGGTCCCACTTAGGGAGGTAGCCAGGATTTTTAGAATAAAATACTGGAATACACTAACCAGCTATGGGTGTGCTGTTATGAATATTGTTGGCTACTAGGATAGATTTTCAGTCCATTCTCTTTTCAGTCAGCACTATCCAATAGTAAATAATACTGGAGTCAAGAATCCAAGATGAAAAGATGTTTAGATGCTTTATTTTATTAATGTATAAAAGAAACAGTGAGGCATGTAGTGCTAAGCTTGGCAAAGTAGAAAAATAATTGCTAGAATACATGGTGAATTTAAAAATGTGAAGGAACCACAGTTTATTGGCCATTAATAATGTCAAAGTTAGTGACTGTGAAAAAAGTATTTCTAAAAAGCAATGTTGTTTCATGTTATTTATGTTTTAATTAACTAATGTTGTACGTATTTATTATTTAGGAGGTTCAGGAGAATTAAGGCTTTCTTATAATTGGAAAGAAACCTAAACACCTTATCACACCTCAGGAGACTTTTCAAAATATGGCTCCTCCTCCTGCTCTGATTTCATTTCTGGCTAAGATTCTCTTCCTTTATTTTTTTCCAGCCACAGTAACCAAAGGGCTTCATCTTTTCCAGCCACAGTAACCAAAGGACTTCATTCAGATAAGGTTATTTTTATTCCGCCAGCATGACTGAGTATTCCCTCTGCCTGGAGCACTCTTCCTCAGATCTTCACATGACTTGACCCATCTCATAAACCAGTTCTCAGTTCAAATATCATTTCTTCAAAGAAGCCTGACCTAACCCTATTAAAGGTAACTTTCCCGTTCTTCCCTTCCTGTCCAATTGCCCTCTCTGATATTTTTCATAAAACTCATCACTTTCTGAAATGATCTTATTTGTGCATCTGCTTATGTACTTATCCTTCCTTCCAAGAAGACAGG
>NW_007743290.1:4364-15910 GCF_000696425.1 Galeopterus variegatus | reverse complement strand
GGAAAAAAAAAAAAAAAAAAAAAAAAAAAAAAAAATGTGTGATGAGCCAAGCCAGTACATTTGTATTCCTTAACTCAGTTAATACGTTTAATCCCTACAAGATCATTGCAAGGGAAAGAGCATCACTATCATTTGACAAAGGAGTAGACATAGCTGGGAGAGGTTACACAGCTTGCTCAATGTCATAGCTATTACCTAGACAAGTTAGAATTTCTCTCATTCCAAGATAATGCTTTTTCCACAACAGGAGGTGTTTTTCCTCAAAGAACAGAAAATGCTAATGCATGAGTAATTTGAACCTGAGATAAAAATTGTCTGATAGATTGTTTCTCTTACTTTCTAATTCATGAAAGGACACATAAAACTATCTATCACTGTTTTTGATGTTAGATATGGCTATGTGATCAATGGAATATTATGAATATCACTTTAAAATTGAAGAATTTAGTTTTCAATTTTAAACAGAATTAAGATTCATAGCCCCATGCCATGTTGACAAAAGATGTCACATATCCCACAGAATGGTAGAGCCGCCACAAGCCTAGGTATGTGCATTACCCCTTGAAGACTTCTTGTCGGGCTTCAAAAACTAATGCCACCTGTGACATTACAAGTGGATTAACGTGGCAGCCTAAGACATCACTGGGAGGAAGTAGGGTGGGAGTGTCTGCGGGAACCTTGCCTTAGCCCTTATTGGCCGCCCTCGTGAACACTGCGTGATTGCAATAGCTAGGCATTGAGACAGGATGCATGCCCTTAACCCTTAAGCTGATTGGAGGATGTAAAAAACCTGCCTTCCCCATTTGCCTTTAAAAGCAAGTGCTTGTGTGATAATAAATGGAACTGCTTGACAGAACCCCCTCCGGGTCTGAGTGTCCTTTAACTGTGCTGGTTGGGGCTGGCGGTGTGCTCACCTCTCTTCACGGCTCTCTTCCCCTGTCTCCTTCCAAAGGGGACAGGAGGGAAAGAGGAATCCCGGGCCATTTGCTCGCCCACCAAAAAGAATGAGACTAGGGCTGTTTGGGTCGGGCGGCGGTGGACCCGACACTTTCTTAGAGAATTATCAAGGCCTGCAGAAGACTGGAGTGAGCATTCAACTTTGGTTGTATTAAGCTGCTAAGAATTTGAGGTCATTTGTGAAGGATATTTTCTAGCTTATCCTGGATATAATATAAAACTTAATACTCCTTAACGATTCTATAATTAATTGTCACTCATTCAAAACCAAAGAGCAAATTTTTTAACTTTTATTTTGAGCCATGTTTTAGACATACAAAAATCTATAAAAAATAGTATAGATATTTTCTGTACAGTTTTCCCTCCTATTAACGTATTACAAAATCATAGTACAAAGATAAGAAGTTGGACATTAACACTGGTGCCATACTAATAACAAACTTTAGAATTTATTCAGATTTCACCAGATTGTCCCACTAATGTCCTTTTTCTTTTTCAGGATTCTATCCAGGATCCCTCGTTGCATTTAGTTGTTATTTTTCCATAGTCTCTGCAGTCTCTAACAGTTCCATTAATTTTCCTTCTTTTGTACTTTTTATTATTTTTATTTATACATATTTATGGGGTACTGAGTTGGCTATCAATATTTGCATGCAGTATGAGATGATCAAATCAATATTATTAATGTTCATCATTACAAATTATAATTAATTGTTGTGTCCCTTACCCAATTACTCTCTATTTCCCCTCTCACTCCCCCTTTCTTGCCTCAAGAAACTGTAGGTCTATTCTTTCCTTCTGAAAGTTCAATGTTTAAGTTCAACATTTTCTTTGTTTTGTAACTCCCACTTATTAGCGACGGCATACGGTATTTATCTTTCTGTGCCTGGCTTATTTCACTTAACATAATTTTCTCCAGTCTCATCCATTTTGTTAAGCATGGCAGAATTTCATTCTTTATTATGGACATGTAGTATTCCATTGTGTATATGTACCACATTTTCCTTATCTGGTCATCAACTGATGGACATATAGATTGGTTCCATAGTTTGGCTACTGTAAATAGAGCTGTGATGAACATGGAAGTGCAGGTATCTTTTTGATATGATGATACCCATTACTTTGGGTATATACTGAGAAGTGGGATTGCTGGATCATATCACAGTTCTATCTACAGTTGTTTGAGAAACCTCCATACTGTTTTCCATAATGGCTGTGCTAATTCACGGTCCCACCAACAATGTGGAAGAATTCTCTTTTCTCCACATCCTCATTATCATTTGTTGTTCTCAGTCTTTTTTTATAGTAACCAGTCTAGCTGGTGTGAAATGATATCTCAACGTGATTTTGATTTGCATTTCCCTGATGATTAGTGATGTTGAGCATTTTTTTCATGTACCTGTTAGGCATTTGTATGTTTTCCTTTGAAAAATTTCTATGTAGCTCCCCCACCCATTTTTCAGTTGGATTATTTGATTTTTTTTTTTTTTTACTGTGAAGTTGTTTGAGTTCCTCATATATTCTGGATATTAATGCTTTGTTGGAGGTATGGTTTGCAAATATTTTCCTCCATTTTATAGGTTGTCTTTTCACTCTGTTTGTTTCCTTTGCTGTGCAAGAGCTTTTTAGTTGATAATCCCACTTGTTTATTTTTTCTTTGTTGCCTTTGCTTTTGAGGTCTTATTCATAAAGTCTTTGCCCATTCCTGTGTCCTGAAATATTTCCCCTATGTGTTTTCTAGGAGTTCTATAATTTCAGGTCTTATACTTAAGCCTTTAATGCATTTTGAGTTGATTTATTACATGGTGAGAGGTATGAGTCTAGTTTCATTCCTCTACACATAGATATACAGTTTACCAGCACCATTTTACTGATGAGATTGTCTTTTCCCCAATGTATGTTTTTGGAATCTTTGTCAAAGATCAGTTGGCTTTAAATACCTGGGTTGGTTACTGGGTTCTCTCTTCTGTTCTGTTGGTTCATGTGTCTGTTTTTATGCCAGTACCATGCTGTTTTGGCTATGATAGCTTTGTATAATTTGCTTTCCTTCTTTTTTATGACCTTGACCCTTGTGAAGAATATTTTTTCTTTCGTTGTGTAGAATTTTTTCAGTATAGGTTTGTCTGATGTTTTTTCATGATTGGACTGAGTTTATGAAGTTTTGGCAAGAATAGCACAGAAGTGATATTGTGTCCTCCTTAATGCATCATAATACTTGTTTATGATGCTGATTTGTTTTATTACTGGTGATGTTTTAACATCATTAATTTTTTGGTTAATATGATTGCTGCCAGCTTCCTCCACTGAGAAGTTGTTGGTTTTCTCTTTGTAGTTAATAATTATTTAGGGGAAAAAAAAAAAAAAACCTTTTAAACTATGTAAATATTTCTGCCCAAACTTTTGCCCACTAATTTTAGCATCGACAAGTGGATCTTCATTGCAGCAATTATTACTGTGATGTTTGCCTAATGATAATGATTTTCAATTTCCACTTTTAATACATTTATTCATTGAAATTCTACTAATAAAAAAGCTCACCTTTCTCACCTATTTACTTATTTTTTTTTATTTTTATCAGTATGAACTTTCTCACCTATTTACTTATTTTTTAAAAATTTTTATCAGTATGAACTTCTTAATGTTTTATACTGTGGTTTATAATTCAATAATATTATTTTGTGTCCAATTTTTCTAGTTTGGGCCACTAGGTTGGCTCTTGTGTTCTTTTGGTACTACTTAATCTTAAAAAAAAAACATATTCTTACTTTCTGACAACAGAAGGAATTCCAGGTTCATCTAGAATTTTCTCTGCTCTAGAAATCAGATCCCAGAATCAACCATTTTTCCAGAATACCTGTTCCTTTTATTGAAGAATGATGTTTAGAAACTATGATCTGGGCAGTAGATGTGCTCATTATTTCTGGGGTGTCATTGCTTTGAGTTGCTCTCAAAAAATAAAGGTAGGGAATATGAGGATAATTCAAAAAATTTAAGAAAATTTTAGTATTGTTTTTTAATTCTATTTTCCACAAACTTTCTGAGGTTTATGCATGTATAATAACCTACACATATATAATCTATATTTTACTATATTTCCATCTTTCTACCTTTTGAACAATATATGATCAAGAACTATTAGTTTTTATAGATACCTCAAATTCCAGAAAGTTTGGATTAGAGATTTACATACACTCCATTAAGTTAGTCAGTTCTGGTCATTAAAAACCATGTTTGTTCTAAGTAAGATCTACTACTTTATATGTATATTATTTTTTCCCAAAATTATAAAAAGCTAATCATTTCCAACAAAGAGGATAAAAATAAAGAAGGCCTGACCTCTGTCCTCAAAGATTTTACAGTTTAATAAGAAATATGCAGAGTTTGGGTTAAATACTCATATAGAGCTATCAAAGCCAAATATTTAGGAGTGGAGAGCTATGCAGGTGAGAAACATAGCAATTACACAAACCAAGAAACTCCATTACAGCATACAGCTGGAAATGGTGCAGAGAACAATAATAGTAATCACCTTTAAATAGTGCTTGGTATATGCCGGGCACTGTGCTAAGTGCTTTACACATATTAACTCATTCAATGTTCATAACAAGATACGTTGCTGTCTCTTTTATGAATAGGAAAGCTAAGATGCAGAGAAATTAAGTAAGTTACCAAAAGTGAAATGGCTATTAATTGGCAGACTGGAAATTTGAAATAGAGAAGTATGGTACAGGGTTTTCACTTTCAATAACAATAGTTCAGGCAATAGTTTAGGCATTGGGCTGGCCTATCTCAGGAAAGAAGAAAGAAATATGTAGGAGTTTATTTATTTATTTTTTCTTCATGTTATGTGCATTCATTAGGAAATGACAAGAACCTTTTAAGTCTGGGGCCAAATGTAAGTGGATTCTTCTAATACCCCAGGGTTGTTATTCTACATACCACTAGTTGAGATTGGGGTTGAGATCCTTACTAAATCTATTCAGATGTGTTTACTGTACATGTCAGTCCCATATATAAATACCACACATTTAAATGCTGCATGTGATCTAAAACAACATAGTATATTTCCCAAGGCTGATCTTTTGATTCTAAGAAAGAAGGGTATTTGGATGATATTCATGTCATGGATCTCGAGTGATTGTTTTATTCTATAAAGCAGTTATTCTTAATTTTAATGCTTTGCAAATTTAAAATGTGAGCTATATCATCAATAGTTGTACCTTAAAACATGAACTCTATTTATCTAAACTACTGTGTACTGCAATTTTTACTGACAACAAAAAATTCAAAAACTTACTAAATATTTAGTTTGCTCAGTTATTCTTAATGAATGGTTATTGCATTAGAGTACGTTTGAGAATAATGCTATTTTAGGTTTTCTTAGTTTAAAGAAAAATAATTATGAAATCATATGATATTTTTAAACTATATCTGAATCTTGGTTTAAAGGTATATGTAAACATAATATTTGTGGTGATTTTCATATACATATACTTTTATGGGTTTATTCTAATATTTTATCTTGGTTTGACTCTTTTTTTCTACTTATTCCAGGACTAAAGTTCCAGTTCTAATTCAATTACTTTTCCTGTCAAAGTGTGCCTTTTTCTTCCTACCTATTAGTCATTCAGCATTTAACAATAAATATCAAATAATTACATATGACAGGTACTACTTTACAATGAAGAACAAGAGTCCTGTTTATGAGAATCTTTCATTCTACTGGGTGTTATGTAAATATCAGATTATAATACGCATTATAAATAGCCTAGGTATACAGGTTTTTACTTTAAATGATTGGGCAAATGAAGAAATTGTGAAAGCTGTGGTCACACAGTGAGGACACAGCCAAACAAAGATCAAGGAAAAGAACATTCCAGGAAAAGGACATAGCTTATTCAAATGACCTAAGGTAGGAACTAGATAAGAGTATTCACGGAATTAGAAAAAGAAAAACAGAAATCTCAGTGGAACTAATTATGGTAATATAGTGGGTAAGAGGAAGAGTATACAGAGGTTGAAAAGGTACAAATTATGTGAATTTTGACTGGAGGGAAGCATTTGTATTCTTAGGTTTCATCATCGTTGTTAGTATTATTAGTATTGTTTTGCACAGGTGAGACATTACTTGATACTTATATTTAAGTGAGAGTGTATTGTACAGAATAGAAGAGATCATAAGGAGGTGATCAACAGTGGAATCAGGAAAACAGTTAGAAGACTACTGCCTTGCTTTATGCAAGAGATAAAGTAGTATTGCTGCACTGATAGNAAACTTACTAAATATTTAGTTTGCTCAGTTATTCTTAATGAATGGTTATTGCATTAGAGTACGTTTGAGAATAATGCTATTTTAGGTTTTCTTAGTTTAAAGAAAAATAATTATGAAATCATATGATATTTTTAAACTATATCTGAATCTTGGTTTAAAGGTATATGTAAACATAATATTTGTGGTGATTTTCATATACATATACTTTTACCAGTATTATATGAAAGCTGATACATTCTTATTTCCTTATTTTTAAATAAGTATTTTTACCTTTTATATAAGAGGAGAAAATTATATTTAATTATCTTTATAGGAGGATGCAGCAGAATGGGAATAGAAAAATGATAGTAAAAAAAATCAAAGAGATTATTTTATACTACCTCTCATTATAACTAATGGTACTACCATATTCTCAAATACAGTCCTGGATAAAATATTATACATATTTAAATATACTTGAGAATTATTTGTCTTTCTCTACACTTTTGCAACTGAAGCTAAACAACTTTTGAATTGTTTGTCTTCTATCACAAGTTATTCATTAGAACATAAATCTAAACCACATATTTAATGTGATTTACACGTATAGTCATAATGTAATACAAACTTTTTGTCCTAGAAAGAAAAAAATTTAGTTTATAAACACTGAATTATAATTTTGAATTATAGCTTAGTTAGAATAATGCTTATCCTAAAGCTTTTGTTTTTCTATTGCTTTAATATTGTTTTATCAGCAGTTCTTAAAATAAATTAAATAATAGCAATATAAGCAGTAATAAATAAAGCTACAATGTTTGAACAGCGTATGGTTTTCATTATGGAAAGAAAACAATGCTTACTTAACTATATAGTGGACCCTCAGTACCCAAGGGGAATTGATTGCAGGACAACACTGCCCCCCAACCACTGCAAATACCAAAATCCAGGAATGCTCAAGTCTCTTATATAAAATGGCATAGTATTTGCATATAACCTACACACATCCTCCTGTGTACTGTAAATCATCTCCAGATTACATATAATACTTAATACAATGTAAATGCTATATAAGTAGTTTTTATGCTGTATTTTTTATTTGTACTATTTTGTTGTATTGTTCTTTTTTCCACTAATATTTTTGATCCTCCGTTGGTTGAATCAGCAGGTGCAGAACCCATAGATATGGTGAGACTCCTGCATTATTTTTCATTACCACAGTTGCAAAGGAGATTCAATAAAAGCAAGGTATTCTATCTAAATGTCAGTTAGAATGACAGCAGATACTTATTGCACCTATTTAGGTTTGAACAAAAGGACAATTCAGGATCCTAATAATGGTGACTCGGGTCGACCCCGTGGCTCACTCGGGAGAGTGCAGCGCTGGGAGCACAGCTGCGCTCGCGCCGCAGGTTCGGATCCTATATAGGGATGGCCGGTGTGCTCACTGGCTGAGCGTGGTGCGGGCGACACCAAGCCAAGGGTTATGATCCCCTTACTGGTCACAAACAAACAAACAAACAAACAAAAAATAATGGTGACTCAAGTTAGTACAGTGGTAAAAAAAAAATACAGATATCAAGGTCCTATACCAATGCGGCTACTCAAAATATGTGAAAAACTTGTAATTATTTTATTCCAATCTAAGATAATTTCTAAAAGAAGAACATTATAAACAAGTTTTCCCCTTTAGCATCTGCCTTTGCAGAGAAAATATTAATGAGCAAAAAATAATCATNCCTTAGTCCCTTCACATAATCACACTATCTAGGAGCTCACATGATCTCCCTTTATTCGTATTTTAAATATATCATCCCATTCCTTTCTGGCTTTTATGGTGTGTGATGAACAGTCCGATGTTAGTCTGATTGGGGCTCCCCTATAGGTGATTTGACCCTCCTCTCCTGCAATTTTTAAGATTCTCTCTTTGTCTTTGAGTNTTGCTGGGGTTGCCAATTTGGTATGGCTACCTCAGTGACTGCTCAGTTGGCCACTAGTGCATCGTGTGTGTGGTTGCCTTGCGTCTTGGGCCTTTCCGGGGAGCCACCTCTCTGGTCAGCTTGGAGTTGGCTGGGCTACTGGGTCACGTAGCGGTAATGCAGGGTGTGTGGTCTCTGCTGAGCTTCCACCTCCTGTGCTGGACTTCTGGCAATATATTGTATTCTTGAAAAAAATGTTGAGAGTGGATGTTAAATGTTTTCACCACANGTTGCTGTGGTTGCCAATTTGGTATGGCTACCTCAGTGACTGCTCAGTTGGCCACTAGTGCATTGTGTGTGTGGTTGCCTTGGGTCTTGGGCCTCTCCGGGAAGCCACCTCTCTGGTCAGCTTGGAGTTGGCTGGGCTACTGGGTCACGTGGTGGTAATGCAGGGTGTGTGGTCTCTGCTGAGCTTCCACCTCCTGTGCTGGACTTCTCCCTGTTCTGTGTGCTCTTGGCCATGCTGCTGGGATGCACGGAGGCACCGCAGAGCATGTGGTCTCTGTGGAGCTTCCCCTTCCCCTGCTGGATGTCTCCCCACTCCATGCACGCTAGGCCGGGTTTGGGATGGAGCTGGGTGGTGGCGGTGAAGCCTACCTCCTGCTGGATCATGATGCAGTGGCCCCTCCACAGGGTTTTTGGACTCTACAGAGCTTCAACCTTCCCTGCTGGATGTCTCTGTGCTCCGCATGCATTGGGCCGGGCTGCTGGATCATGCAGCAGCAGTGTGGTCCCTGTGGATTTCCCGCCTACCCTGCCAGACGTCTACCTGCTCTGTGTGCACTAGGCCTGGCTGGGTATGGAGCTGGGTGCCTGCGGTGAAGCCTTCCTGCTGCATCACACAGTGGCAGCCCCACAGGTTGTGTGGTTTCTGCGGAGCCTCTGCCTCCCCTGCCGGACGTCTTCCCACTCTGTGCACACTTGGCCAGCCTGGGTATGGAGCCAGGTGGCGGCGGTGAAGCCTATCTGCTGGATCATGCGATGGTGGCCCCGCAGGGCATGTGGTCTCTGTGGAGCTTCTACCTCCCCCACTGGATGTCTCCCCATTCTGTATGCACTTGATGTTGTGTTTTTATAGTTTAAATCGGTTGATTTGTGGAAGAGAGTGACACTAGGGACTGTCTACTCCGCCATCTTGACTGGAAGTCCAACTAATTCTAATTCTTAATTTTATGGTGAAGAGACTATGTCCAAGAATGTAGAAGGATATCCTCTGCTAGATCAAAACATACTTTAACAGTATAATAAAATAGATTGGAGTTTACACTGGGCTAGAATGTTTTCTCTTGTTTTGTTAGACTTCATTTGGGTTCCCTAAGACACACACTCTGAGATGGTTTAATGTGCAAGTTGTGTATCTGGGAAGGCCCTTGAGATCAACACTTGAGGAAGGTGGGGGATGAAACAGGACTGGGCAGAGAGAGTTGAGCTCCGATGTAGGCCCAACAATTGCCCCAGTCCACCCCATGGAGAGTTCTGGAGGTGGAATGGCTCTTCAGAGTTGTCCCCCGTTTGGCAAAGATGGACTTTCCACTCACAGTAGATCGGCCATTGAATATAGACTCCCCAGATAGTGCATGCCCCTGGGTGAGGCTGCTCTCTGTAGCTAAGGAACTTTCTGAGGGGCTGACATATAATAATATCTGCTAACTCTGTGGCCAGCAATGAAAAGTGAAGCAGGGTCTGAAAAACACATCTTACAGTTCCCACGGAACTTTAGTAATATATTTGTCAAAACTCTATTATGTCCTTCCTTCTGTACCAGGAAGCATAAAATCCTTTACCCCCAAAGACAGTTTTATTTAAAACATCTCTCCTTAATGCCTTTAACTTCCCGTGCTTGTAGCTCATGCTGTGCTTTGAAATACTAAAACATATGGAAGTATCAGAGAATAAACATAATGGACTCCTCTATGATAATCACCACAGTCTCAATTTTTAAATTGCTTTTTTTTAATTAACAAAATAATGTATGTTCAATGAAGAAACTTGGCAAATGAAACACAAGGCAGAAAAGTCATCACATAAAAAAAGTAAAAGTAAAAATCATATATACTATTAGGTACATTTTTTATAGACTAGTTTAATCTGTTATCATATTTTTCCTACCTTTTTGTCAGCTAACAATATAGGAAAATGTTATTACATGTCAATAAATAGATTTACATAAAATGTTTCTTCAACTTCTATCCTGCATACCACATAAAGAAGTATATTTAATTAACTTTTTAGTATTAGGAGTTTTATTTTCTTACTTTCCTATTAAATTAATTTATAAGTAAATAATTGCATATATTTATGTTTGCACACATTTTGATTTATTGCTTTATTTATTAGAAATGAAAGTTCTGTCCTTATTTTTGTTAAGTGGTGTGCTCAGGCATTGGTTCATTTCATATCTTGAGAGTAAAGCATCTAAAATAGAGTTGTGTCCAACAAATGCTGGTGAGGCTGTTCACAGTCAGGGAAAGCACTAAACAGAAGTGTCATAAACCACAGACCCTTGGCTGTCTACTGAAGACTCCTAGGGTAACCATGCATAAACATAAAGGCAAATAGTGGGAAAATATAAAGAGATCAACAAATTTCAATAAAGATAAATTTAGTAATGACTTTTACAACTTTCTGAAAGATAATTTCTTCAAGTTTCTATTTTTCTTTCATCACTTTGAGTAAAACACTGCAAGAAGAAAAAAAGAAATAGAAAAGTGTATCCAGAGATTTTAAGATCGATTGAAGTTTGATGCTGACATTGTAACTAATACAAATAGCTAACATAATATATTAAGTGAATTAATTCAGGCACAGAAAGACAAATACCACATGTTCTCTCTCATATGTAGAATCTACAAAAGGTGATCTCATAGAAATAGAAAGTAGAACGGTAGTTACAGTTAGCAGAGGCTGAGACCACTGGGGGAAGTCGGCTGGGGAGACATTGGGCAAACGATAAAAAATTACAGTTAGGTACAAGAAATAAGTTCAAGAGATTTATTGTACCATACAGTGACTACAGTATAGTAATGGCAATATATTGTATTCTTGAAAAAAATGTTGAGAGTGGATGTTAAATGTTTTCACCACAAAAATAACTATGAGGTAATGCATATGTTAATTAGCTATATTTAACCATTTCACAATGTATGTATACTTCAAAACACCATATTGTACACAATAAGTACATGTAATTTTATCTGTCAATTTAAAACAAAATTTTTAATCTGAAAACAAAATTGGATGCTGACATTATGTGTAAAGGGTTTTTCTTCCAATAGAATGTCTCGTCCATATCTTTGGATAAATGTATATTGTTAATGCATGATAATTGTTAGTGTGGTAAAACTGAAGTTTCTTTGTGCAGT
>NW_007743290.1:3323-4075 GCF_000696425.1 Galeopterus variegatus | reverse complement strand
TTAGTGTGGTAAAACTGAAGTTTCTTTGTGCAGTTTTAAGTATGTTTACCTTTTGTTTTGCACCAGGACAAAATAAAAAGAAAAAATGTTTATATTTTCTTTCCATTAGAGAAATGCATAATTCAAACACGTTTATTTTCATTTCTGCTATTAATCCTCATATCTGGTTTCAGTTAAACAACAGTAGGTCTCTGGTCTTTAACTCTGACTTACAGATTAGAAATCCAATAGCTCATTCTTTTCCGGTTCTACATTTATGGAAGGGAAAGAAAACTATTCAACTTTCCAACATTTTAGTAGTCTTTACCCTTCTTTCCACTAAAATGTCACATTTTACCTGATGTTTAATAAAATTAACTGTTGCATAGTTCCATAACTCAGATGATCAGAGTGCTGATGTAACAGTCCTTCCCAGAGCAGGCATATAAAAATTTGCAGGACATAAACATCTTCGTAATAAAACATGAAACCCCAGAGATAAAATGCACTGGGCTTTATTAACTTTATATGTCAAGGAAAGCAAAATATATAATAAGAGTTTAAAGTTTGTTTTAGCAGGTAACCTGTCAGCTATGTAAATATTGGTGATTATAGTTAGTGTGTAATCTGTTTGTCCTTATAGAAATAACTGGTGCTAATCAAAATGCAAAAGTTCTACCTTGATGTGCCATGGCCAATAAAATGGCACTGTTATTCATTCAGAAATTTGGTTGACCACTTGCACATTTTTGGTAACAAGTTGTTGGTAAGTT
>NW_007743290.1:0-1456 GCF_000696425.1 Galeopterus variegatus | reverse complement strand
TGGCTAGAAACTCATTTTTCAAATATAATCAAAGCTAAAGGATAAAAGGTCTCCTTGTTGCGGTCCATAGGTAACAACTTCCTGAGACACACATTAAGATAGAAAATGTTGGAAAGGAGACAAATGGGGAATAACATCTTTAAATTGAAGGTTTTAGATCTGAAGACTTTAAAGTTCCTTTCTGCTCTACAATTCTGTCTTTCTCTTATATGCAGCTATTTGCCACATTTCATGTATATTTATGCAGTCAATTATATGGCCTGATATTAGTATAATAATTACAATTTATCATTTTATAATCCTTTATTTAAAATACATTTTGGAATTCTGATTATGATTTGCATTTTTCTTTTCAGTACTGATATGTCCTGATGTAAATAGGAATACCACATGCATATCTTGAACACTAGGCAAAAGCTAATATAGTAAATTTAAATTTAAGATTTTCAAGCTTTTCTTTTATAGCCAGATAATAAACTGAGTATCTGTTTGGTTCTCTCANTCTCTTCTCTTCAGTCCATATATTTACTTAATGTGGGAACATAATTTAGTTTCTCAAAAGCTTTGAGCCTGTCATCCATGCTTACCAGTCTCTGTATTTAGTTGCACAGAGTGTAAATGCAAAAAGGGCTTAGTTCTGACTTAGGCTCTTCCATTAACTTGTGTCACTTTGACCAGGTCTCTTAAACCTGTGGCAGCTAGTGGGGACACAGAAAAGCAATACAAGTCTCTTGATTCTCTTGCCTGAAGAATAGACTAATCAATGCTTATAGTTTTTGTGTTTTCTTTTTGCNCATGGCTCATTAGGAATGAATTTGAGCTTGGCCTTTTGCTGCACTTAAAACAAAATATCTAATATAGAGAAGAAACTCCTTGAAAATGCCGATACAATCTCTTAAACATACACAGCTGTAATTTAAAATGAAGGATCTATACCTCTAGGTATTTGCCATTAAGAGCATAGTGCGTGTCTTAAAACTGTGAAGTAAACAATGAAACGGCACAAGATCATGTTCTTTTTATCTTTCCTGTTCCTAGTGACAAATACACTGACTTTTCCTGTTCCTGCTGACTGTGTGTCATGTTCTAGAACAAGCAGTCTTGTAGTATCACGATAGGGTCATGTTTACAGCATCACGAAGTACTAAATGGTCAGTTACCATTTTCATGATAAATTTGATTTGACAACTCAGCTGATTCAATTTGCACCAAAATGAAACTTGAAACATAAAGCCGTTTACTACCTCAGATCTACAAAGCAAAATATCTTTGATGTTAAGGCAGCTTAGCAATATCTATTGAAAGCAGTGTGTTCGCTAACTGCTGGCACAGGTTGTTTATTTAACTTACAGCATTGATCACCTTGCATTTCTTCTAACCCACGTCATTTGTTGCTTCAAATATCTTCAATTTTCTACAATAAAATACAAAGTGTTTTATTCCAAAAATAATCTTA
>NW_007743289.1:6253-19333 GCF_000696425.1 Galeopterus variegatus | reverse complement strand
CGGGAGCAGAAAACGAGAGCTAAAGGAGGTGTTTGATGATGCCTCTGAGATCTGCAAAGAATCATCAGGGGTAAAGAAGCGATGAGTGCCCCACTTTGAGGAGGTGGAGGAAGAGCCGGAGCCGGTCCCTGGGCCTCCCTCAGAGCGCCCCGGCATGCTGACTCAGCTCCAGATGAAACAGATGATGGAGGCAGCGACGCGACAAACTGAGGAGAAGAAAAACCGCTGAGCTTCATCAGCCCCCTACACCTCAGGCAAAGCCACCTCCTTCCTCACAACCAGAGTGACTTGCCATTGGCAGTGCTGTGCAGCCCTCCCAGGCCGCCACTTTCATGAACGATGCCATTGAGAAAGCAAGGAAAGCAGCCGAACTACAAGCCCGAATCCAAGCCCAGCTGGCACCGAAGCCAGGGCTCACTGGCAATGCCAACGTGGTGGGCCTGGCTAAGCTCCATGCCGTAGGCATTGCTCCCCCAAAAGTGGAATTAAAAGATCAGACTAAACCTGCACCGCTGATCCTAGATGAGCAAGGTCGCACTGCAGATGCCACAGGCAAGGCGGCTGAGCTGACCCACCGCGGGCCCACTCGAAAGGCCAATACTCGTACTGTGATGAGGGAACAGTTCCAGCGACAGATGAAAGAAAAGCCATCAGGAGACATGGAATCCAATACCTTTTTTGACCCCCGAGTCTCAAGTGCCCCTTCCCAGTGCCAGAGACGTACTTTTAAATTCCATGACAAGGACAAATTTGAGAAGATTGCTCAATGATTACAGACAAAGGCTCAGCCAGAGAAGCCGCAGGCAGAGATCTCACAGGCAGCTCGAAAAACAGGCATCCATACTTCAATGAGGGAGATACCCCTGAAATTGAGGGGGTGGGACTCTTACACCATCCCCAGGGAGTTGCTCCCCCGAAGGTGGAATTAAAAGATCAGACTAAACCTGCACCGCTGATCCTAGATGAGCAAGGTCGCACTGCAGATGCCACAGGCAAGGCGGCTGAGCTGACCCACCGCGGGCCCACTCGAAAGGCCAATACTCGTGCTGTGATGAGGGAACAGTTCCAGCAACAGCTGAAAGAAAAGCCATCAGGAGACATGGAATCCAATACCTTTTTTGACCCCCGAGTCTCAATCGCCCCTTCCCAGCGCCAGAGACGCACTTTTAAATTCCACGTCAAGGGCAAATTTGAGAAGATTGCTCCACAATTACAGACAAAGGCTCAGCCAGAGAAGCCGCAGGCAGAGATCTCACAGGCAGCTCGAAAAACAGGCATCCATACTTCAACGAGGCTGGATACTTCCTAAGAAGGAGGTAAAGGGAGGAGATATCCCTGAAACTGAGTGGGGGGACTCTTACACCATCCCCAATGGCTTTGACTTTACAGAGCAAAATCCCAAGAGAGAAGATTATTTGGGAATTGCCAATCTTGTTGAAGATCCAGCCCAGCTGAAGCCTCCAGTCGACAATGACACACCAGTTACTCTGGGGGTATAACTTACCAAGAAGGAACAGAAGAAACCTTGGGGGCAGACAAGGAGGGGACACAGAAGGGATTACAAGAGAAAGTCAAGCTGGGCCTGACACCTCCTCCAGAACCCAAAGTGAGAATTTCTAATTTGATGCGAGTATTCGGAACAGAAGCTGTTCAAGACCCCACGAAGGTATAAGCCCCACGTCAGAGCTCAGATGGCAAAAGGACAGAAAGTGCTTGAAGAGACCAAGCCTTCCCAAAAACTCACAGCAGAACAGAGAATGGTCAAGAAAATTAAAAAGCTTAACGAAGACCTTTCACAGGGGGTACACATATCTGTATGTAGAGTTCAAAATTTGAGCAATCCAGCCAAGAAGTTCAAGATTGAGGCCAATGCTGGGCAAGTGTACCGGACAGGGGTGGTGGCACTGCACAAGGATGTCAACATGGTGGCAGTGGAAGGGGGCCCCAAGGCACAGAAGAAGTTTAAGCATCTGATGCTGCATCGGATAAAGTGGGATGAAGAAACATCTAACACTAAGGGAGATGAGGAGGAGGAAGCTGTGAAGAAAACCAGCAAATGCGCCGAAGACTGGAGCTTCGTAGAGACGAAGTTCCAACAGTGCCCTACAGAGAACATGGCTCGTGAGCATGTCAAGAAGGACGGGGCTGGACGCTGCTGGGACCTGGCACTGGGTTAGTCTGTGCTGGAGCCCCCTGACCGAGGCTGCTGCAAGCCCTTGCCTCCCCCACTTATCTCTGTCTTCCCAGTCGTCTCCCTTACTCTCCTTCCCAGCTCACCCCCCTGTGCGTGATCTCAGAACTGTGCCAAGCAGACACTGGGACAAAACCTCAATGAGATGCCACCTCTCACCCATGAGGATAGCTACTGTACATAAAAACAAACAAACAAACAAAACCCAGAAAATAACAAGTGTCGGTGAGGACGTGGAGAAATTGGAAGCCTTGTGCACTGCTGGTGGGGATGTGAAATGATACAGCTTGTCAAAAACAGTGCGGCAGCTTCTCAAAAAACTTAAATAGAATTATCACGTGATCCAGCAATGTCACTGCTGGCTACACTCCCAAAAGAAGTGAAAGGATCTCAAAGAAATATCCATACACCCATGTTTATTGCATCATTATTCACAAAGAGCCAAAAGGCAGGAGCAACCAACGTGTCCACTGACAGATGAATGGAGAAGCAACATGTGGTGCCTGCATCCGGTGGAATGCGATCAGCCTCAAAAAAGATGGAAGTTCTGACACGTGCCACAATGGGGAAGGACACTGAGGACATTATGCTAAGTGAGTTAAACCAGTTACAAAAAGACAATGTTGCATGATACCACCCACACGGGGTTCGTAGAACAGTCAAATTCACAGAGACAGAAAATGCAATAGGGGTTACCAGGGATGTGGAGAGAACACTGGAGAGTTAACTGTTTAATGGGGACAGTTTCAATTTCCGTTGATGAAAAAGCTCTGGAGGTGGATGGTGGTGTTGTTTGTACAACAATATTACTGAATTTTACACTAAAAAAATGGTTAAAATGATACACTTTATGTTATGTATACTTCATCGCAACTACAAAAAATCATGTGCATTTTACAAGTTAACACCAATCCTGGGCCGGCCTGTGGCTCACTCAGGAGAGTGTGGTGCTGACAACACCAAAGCCACGGGTTCGGATCCCATATAGGGATGGCCGGTTAGTTCACTGGGTGAGCGTGGTGCTGACAACACCAAGTCCAGGGTTAAGATCCCCTTACAGGTCATCTTTAAAAAAAAAAAAAAATCTTTACAGAATTTTAAATTTCCTAATCAATGGCTCAACACAGGCACATTGCTCTAGAGTAGGGTTTCTCAAGCTCGGCACTACTGATATTTGGGGCCAGATAATTACTTGTCATGGGCATTGTCCTGTGCCTTATAGGGCATTTAGCAGCATGTCTGCACCCTTTCCATTAGATGACAGTAGCAACCCTATCCTCAGTTGTGACAACGCAAGATGACACCAGACATTACCAAATGCTCCCTGGACACAAAATCACCACCAGCTGAGAACCACTGGTAAGAGTTCTGTGAATCCTGACTCAGTCCCAGATCCTGACAGTTGTCTGAGCAGCGTCAGCTTGGAAGTCCAGAGTCACACATCTGTCCCTTGAGGTATCAATAGTTAGAGGCGTCCGGTGCAGTCCTTCCCATCAACACCCCGAGACAGCCCTGCTTTGCTGCAGATTAACTTTCTAGACACTGAAGTTTAGAGAAGAGACAGTCTCACCTCAAGGAACCAGTTTCCTTTCCAGTGTGCATGAAATATTTTTAAAAATCAATTTGAGCTCTTAAATAGACAGACAGACAAGATTATTAACCCAGTTCTTTCTTGCATCTCATGTGGCAGAGAACAGGCCCTGTCATCGTGCTATAAGATCACGGATCCTAATCATTGCTGCCACCACTGGGGAGTGACTTCCTGAACTTACTGAACAGAACCAGAAACAAACTTGTCCAAGGACCAGAAACAGAAACAAAAATCAAGGGATGGAGCAGGAGGGAGCAGAATCCAGGAAGATAAATTCTGTGACCACCTGGGATCCACTCCAGGAGCCAAGAAAAGATAGTCCTGGATTAACTGACCTGAGAAGTGCACTTACTTCAGCAATGAAGTTTATTTGGTTGTGGAAGTTGAGTCTTCTTGGACGTCCCAATGGGATCTCCAAAACCATCGTGGAAGGATTTGTATTTTATTTTAATTTCATTTTTTCCATGAACTTTTTGAAGTACTCTCATACTATGGGCTGAATTGCATGTTGAAACCCTAATCCCCAGTGTGACTGTATCTGGAGAGAGGGCTGTGAGGAGGTGTTAAAGGTTAAATGAGGACATAAGCATGGGGTCTTGATCGCATAGGGCTGCACCCTCATAAGAAGAGGAAGAGACATCAGAACTCTCTCTCCACCACGTCAGGACACAGCAAGACAGGGGCCATCTACAGGCTAAGAAGAAAATCCTGAACCAGAAACAAACCCTGCTGTCACCTTGATCTTGGACTTCCCAGCCTCCTGAACTGGGAATTACAACTCCTGAGAAATAAATTTCTGTTGTTCAAGCCACCCAGTCCACAACATTTTGTTATGGTAGCCAAGCAGACTAATGCAGTATAATTCCCCAAAAAGTATCAGCATGACTCGCTTGCAAATACAGAAAGATTTATCTTAATCCATCAGTGAGGGGATCAGCCTGGGGGTAAAGCTGGGTCTCTGCTAGATTTTAAATGTGTGACCTACATCGACCCCACATTTTCTCACTACTCACATGTTCCTTAACGTCCCAAGATCTGGCTTTTATCCGATAGCATTCTCACCAGGGTGGGGGTCTTGAGAGATTTAAGCCACTTGTGGGGGGTCTTCCCCTCCCCAGGGACAGCTGAAGTGTGCATATGTGACGTTAGGCTGCAGGGATTCCTGGGGAAGTTTCATCCGCTACAAGAAGCACAGGATGGCTGTCTCCTTCCACCTGGACCAAGCAGGGCCACCGTCACACTGCCACCCGTGACCTTGAGGAGAAAGCCAGCCTGCAAGGTGGCAGAGCCATGTGCCTCTAGACTGACCAATAATAAAGACTGGTTAAAGCAACAAAAGGGGATTTGTTGGGTCAGGTAAGTGAAAAGTGTGGGAGGGATGGCTTCAGGTGCAGCTTGATCCAGGTGCTCAAGTGAGGTGCTCGGCTCTCCTGTCTTCCCTTTCAGCCACATTATCAGGAAGGCTCTTTCACATGGTGGCAAGGATGGACCCCTTAAGTCCTGTGGAAAGAGAGCTCGTTTCTCTATAGTTTGGGCAAAGTTATGAGGATGAGCACATGCCAACCTCTGAACAAATCAATGTGGTTGAGGCTGGAGCCCTCCATGGGAGGAGATCCTGGAGCTGGTCTTCCAGAAGCCCCAGGGGGAAGGCTGGCATTTGTGGACACACGGCTCCTGCCCTGGGGCCAGGGCTGGGCGGGAATCGGAGTAGGGAAGGCTTCCTGGAGTCCTGGAGGGTGCAGATAGAGAAGACATACGGAAAGGCCTGGCAAGGGGCCCTGCCTGTGTGCATGGGCCGGGGTGGGGGCAGCCAGTCTTCGGCCCTGCTGTGAGTGATGCACAGGGGGCCAGGGCTGCATGCAGCAGGGGTCGCCCAGGCAGGGCCAGCCGACAGGGCCACCGTCACACTGCCACCCGTGACCTTGAGGAGAAAGCCGGCCTGCAAGGTGGCAGAGCCATGTGCCTCTAGACTGACCAATAATAAAGACTGGTTAAAGCAACAAAAGGGGATTTGTTGGGTCAGGTAAGTGAAAAGTGTGGGAGGGATGGCTTCAGGTGCAGCTTGATCCAGGTGCTCAAGTGAGGTGCTCGGCTCTCCTGTCTTCCCTTTCAGCCACATTATCAGGAAGGCTCTTTCACATGGTGGCAAGGATGGACCCCTTAAGTCCTGTGGAAAGAGACCTCGTTTCTAACCCTAACCCTAACCCTAACCCTAACCCTTGCCTTCCACATCAGGAGGGCTGTCCCACACCCTGACTACAAGCCGCCCCGGACCTGGAGAACAACTTCACGCTGCTTAAGGTGCTGGGGGGAGAGGGGAGAGGAATTGAGAGCTTGCTCCTCCCCAAGTTGCACCTCACTCACCTGCCCCCTCCTGTCTGTCACCTGTAACTGGATGGGAAGGTGAGGCCCAGCAGGACCATCCAGCCCCTGGCCCTACCTAGAAGGCACCAGGCAGTGGTGGCAGGAACCCGGTGCAGCGTGGCTGGCTGGGGGCTGACCCGCCAGGGCGGGCAGATGGCCCAGGCCCTGCAGGAGCTGGACGTCCACGTGCTGGATGCCAGGATGTGCAATAACAGTCATTTCCAGCACGGCAGCATTACCCCCGACATGGTCTGCCTGGCTGCTGACTCCAACAACCAAGCCCCCTGCAAGGTGATGGTGCACGGGGGCAAGGACAGCCTGGCCTGGCAGGAGGGCCGTGGGCTCCACTGTCTGCACCGACAGCAGCCCGTGGCCAGGACAGTGACCCAGGCAATCCCCTATCACTCCCATCCTCTGGGGAGTCCTCGAGGGTGGCAGCAGCCCCATTTGTCAGATGTAGAAACAGAGGCACAGAGAGGTTAAGCAACTTGCCCAAGGTCACACAGTCCAGGAGCGGTGGCACTGTGGTGTGAGCCCCAGCACCAAAGATGATCTGGGCACAGAGTACTGCATGTGCAAAGGCCCTGGGGTAGGAAGAAGGAGCCGATAGCATTCAAAGAACAAGAAGGAAGCAGGGAGGAGGGGATGTGTGTGGGGCGTGTGAACAGCCCCGAGTGTCTTACTGGGGGTAACCAGGCCCCAGCTAGGGCACCCTGGCCACCCTCCAGTGGTCACAGAGGCTGACCCATGCTCTGTCCTTCTGGCAGGGTGACTCAGGTGGGACCGTGGTATGTGGCAAAGGCTGACTAGCTGGGATCCTGTCCTTCAGCTCCAAGACCTGCACTGACATCTTCATGCCTCCTGTGGCCACGACTGTGGGTCCCTATGTGTCCTGGATCCAGAAGATCATTGGCCGCTGGCCGTCCCAGCCTCCAGCCTGATGCTCCGGGGCACCAGGACTAACGGGAAGGACAGGGGAGGAGCGAGGAGGGGACTGGGACTGTCTTGGGGTGGGGGGCAATAAATCGTGTTTGTGAGCGGGGTCGAGGGGTCCGTGAGCTCCAGACCCTAGCCCTAGCTCTACAGCTATCCTGACGAGTTGTGACCAGCACCAGGCCTTGTCACCACCCAGACCCTGAGGACAGGTAGGGCCAGACANGGGGTGGGGGGCAATAAATCGTGTTTGTGAGCGGGGTCGAGGGGTCCGTGAGCTCCAGACCTAGCTCTACAGCTATCCTGACGAGTTGTGACCAGCACCAGGCCTTGTCACCACCCAGACCCTGAGGACAGGTAGGGCCAGACACGGCCCCAGGTCAGAGAGGATGCAGTGGAGCCTGAACTCAGGCAGGAGGTGACATCTGTGCCAGGTTTAGACACTATTTGAAAAACGATTGTAGGCATCAGAACCAGCAGTTTAGGAGCTGAGAGATGCTCCCCAACCCTGGAGCAAAGCAGAGCCTCGGCAAGAAGCCTGACCCAAGGCACAGGCACTGGTCCGGAGGCCGTGGCTGCACGTGGACGTGCTAGCGCTGGCTGTCCTGGGCCAGGCCAAGAACCGGTCTCGGGCCTCACTGCCGGGTTCCAGGCTGGACGGTCCCACTTGCACCTCTGTGGTTCTGAGGGAGAGGCCATTCGAATAAACAAAAGTGCAGTTCCTGCTTGTGCACGGCGAGGCAAACCAGACTGGGGGGAGCAGGGCTGTGCGGGGACCACCGGAGTCCACTGCAGAACAGCCACAGCTCCTCACTCGGCATCGAGGGAGCTCCGTCCCTCCATGAGCGTGCAGGTGGCCGCAGTGCAGCAGCTCACCTGCAGCTCTTGACCTGGCTGCATGTTCACACACATGGAGCTTCAAAAAGTCCCTGCTGCTGTGCCGGCCTGACTCATGCTGGAGCAGGCTGTGCCCAGGGGCTGTGGGGGATCCCTGTCCAGCAGGAGAGCCAAGGGACATGGTGACAGAGATGAGTTATCCAAACTCGAGCACAAGCCCCTTGGAGTGTGATGGAGGTGGTGACGCGGTGATGGAGGCAGGGCCATGTGCAGGTGAACAGACTCCCACGAGCAGAGGGGCCGGCATGCGGGGGAGGCCTTCCCGGACAGTCTGATGCATCCTGGCTCAGGCGGCTGTTACACTGGACCATGGTTCTCAAACCTCAGAGAGCGTCAGACTCAGCTGGAGGGAGCCTGGAGCTCCTCAGCAGAGGGTCTGGGGCCCAGGACTGTGAGTGTCTGACAAGCACCCAGTGAAAGGCTGACACTGAACTGAGAGAACTCTGAGAGCGGGCAGGGACCCTGCCCTCCACGCGTGGCCCGTGGCGGCAGCCTCCGCATCCCGCGAGCTTGTGGGAGCACCGACCCTTCAAGTCTGAGTGAGCTTTGTGCAGGTGCCACCACCCCAGCAGGGCTATCCTGGGCCAGCCAAGGGGCAGGAGTTTCTTAAGTCTTCAGAAACATTATCCACTTTCTCCTTTTCTCTGAGATCAGTGTCTTCCTGAGCTCCATCGTCCCCCCACAGTTTGCCTAAAGCTGGGGCGAGGGCAGCTCTGGACAAGGGCTGGGCTGGAGGGGAGCCTGTTGGTGGGAAGGGGCGAGATTAACACGACCCCTGAGGGCAGCCTCTGAGTGGCCTCCCCACGGCTGAGCCTAAATGTACAACCTGCCCTTAAAACTCGCCCGTCACAGTCTGTGCCACCTGCCCTGCTCCTTCCCTGCAACCCCAGCAGGCAGGACCCCCTTCCCGGCCTCAACTCTCCACCTAAAGAGAATTCATCAGGCTCCTCTAGTGCAGGCTCCCGTCCCCCTCCCCTGACAACCCCATCATGGATTGCTCTGCTGGGGACTTCATCGTGGGATGGCTGGAAAGAAACAGCCAGACGGGAAACGTCCTTCCTGAATGTTGCTGGGCCTGACACTCTGAGGACATGACCTTCCATGCAGCCATCGGTTGAGAACATGTCCCACCTGGTGGAAAAGCCCAGTGGTCTTCAGTTCCCTAAAGGACTATAAGCGAAAAACATTTACCTTGACTATCAACTGAAATGGAAGATGTGCACCTTTTTAAAATAAGCCCGCTCCACCCTCGTGCCTTGTCGCAAAATACACAGCTGACAAACGCCGGTGAGTGTAACAGGCTGACGCTGGCCCACCCTAGCACAGGGCCCCCGTCGGGAGGGTGCGACCGCACATGACCCTTGGACACAGCAGCCCCTCCCCAGGCCCCTGTCAGAGCCCGGCTTCCATCGCCTGGCCCTGGTCAGACCCTAAGCTCCTGGGAGTGGGGGCAAGGTTACCTCTGTGTCCTCATTGTGTGGACAGCAGCCACTTTATAAATGTGAGCAGTGGAGACGGGGACAAAGGAGGGCGAGGAGGGGAGATGGGGGAGAAGCAACGATCCCTCTCCTTTCTCTCTCAACTTCCACACTCAGTCGTTCTTTCAGGACAATTCACATTTCCTGAGATGATTAACAAGCTCTTTCCAAAGGGAAAGTCTTGATATAAAGAAAGGAAGAACCAGGCCAATGTATCCTGCCTCTGGAGGCCTGTCCAGCAGGCCAGCCACCTCCTCAGGCCGCGTTCTGACGGCCAGAGTGCGACAGTGTCCATCGGCACCCGCAGGATCGTCCCGGCACCCAGTGAGGTCAATGGCTTGAGGTCGCTGTTCTCCCAGCAGGAGGGGCCTTACATGGTCCACAAAGGCTACCAGAGGCGCTCACGTCCTTCCCCAAATCCCACAGGACCACGGTCAGGGCTGGGCGGGTGGTGAGCGTTAGTAAGTCCCCACCCCTGCCAGGGAGCCCCGGGTTCACGTGTCCACCCTTCCCCAATCCCCCGTCAACCCTGGCATCAGAGCAAGCAAGTCCTGCATTTTTACTCCTCTTTTCCAGACCACTTGGGGTGTTCTGAACTCTTGGCATTTCCACACCCATTTTGGAATCAGCTTGTAATTTCTACAAAGAAGCCTGGTGGAATTTGGTTGGGATTGCTTGAATCTACAGGTCAACCTGAGGAGACACAACACCTTCAGAAAACCCGTGACCTCCTGTCTTTCCGTTTACTTGGATCTCCTCTGAATTCTCTCTGCAATGTCCTGCAGCTTTCAGGGCACAGGTCTTGTCCGTGTTTGTTAAGTTCATTCTGTAAGCATTTTATGCTGCTTGAACGTATCGTGACACTGGAGGAGAGGGTCTGGGGAGGCCTGCTGGCCAGCCTCAACCTACCCCGTCCTCTAGCAGGTTCCCGACTCCCCCACTGGAAAGAATTCAAGAGCAGAGTCACAGTAGAAAGTGACTCTGGTCAGGTTTAATGTAATGAATAAGAGACACAGATTTCACAGAGAGTGCGGCCTAGATCCAGCGACCAAGCAGGGCCTGCACCAAGTTTAACACAAAAGCAAGAATTGCACACTTGAAGTTCAGCACAGGGTGCAGGCGGCTACAGAGAGCGAGCAGCTGCCCATTAAAAGTAAGTTTAACACAAAAGCAAGAAACGCACCCCTCCCAGTGAAGTGCAGGTGGGCCCAGAGCGAGCAGCGACCCACCTTCTGCTGGGATTCAGCTTTCACAGTCTCACTATCCAATGCGTATTCATGATGCCTAATGAATATTCAACTAAGGAGGTGGTTCCCAGTTATGTAGCAGGTTACGTAACCGTCTTGCACGGGCTCGGTTGGTCTCTTTTTAGGGCACACTCATTGGTCAAATTCTATCACATGCACCAAACATACTGAAGAATATTCGGTGCTCTCCAGCGCTTCTGGCGGAAGGTCCTTCAGGGATAAACTCCTTTTTACTGAGGATGTTCGGCCAGTGACTTTACAGGAGTTTGCCTCCTGTGCTCTCAGTCTCCACGTGCTGGTGCCACAAGTAAGTGCTACAGGCCACCCCAGCTTAGGACTCAGAGGCAGGGCTTGAGTCCTAGAAGAGTCATTTGAGACCCAGGGGAGTGGCCGGAAACTCAGAGGAGTGGCCTGAAACCTGACCCCAGGGGACTGAGCACCTCCTCCTCAATAGCGAATGATACCAGTTGCTTGGTGCTGGTGTAGAAAAATGCATTTACAGAAATTTGCGTTTTGAACATTGACCTTCTATCCTGCAATCTTGATAAAGTCCATTTAATAATCAACAGTTTAATACCAGAAATAGTGTTCTGGTAGCTTTCTAAATCTTCCCTTAGAATTTTCCATATATTGGGCTGGCCCAGTGGCGCACTCAGTAGAGTGCAGCGCTTGGGAGCGCGGCAGCGCTCCCGCCGAGGGTTTGGATCCCATATAGAGACCGGTCCGCTCACTGGTTGAGTGCGGTGCGGGCACGACACCGAGGGTTGTGATCCCGTTGCCGGTCACGAAAAAAGACAAAAAGGAAAAAAAAAAGAATTTTCCATATATTTATCATGACATCCACAGAGAAAGATCGTTTTACTTCTTTTCCAGTATAAATGCCTTTTTCTTCCTTTCTTGCTCTCTGCCCCTGAGGACCTCCGGTGCAACATTAAATGAAGCAGAGCCTGGGCAGCCTTGCTGGCCCTGGTCACAGGGAAACGCCTGGCTCCTGGCTGTACATGATGGAGCTGTGCGCTTCCCGGAAAGGCTCTTCACCAAGCTGAGGAACTTTCCCTCCGTTCCTGTTTGCTAAGAGGTGTTTTATTTCCTTTGGTTTCGTGAATGGCTGTTGAACTGTATCAAATGCTTTTACTGCATCTATTGAACAGTCAGACTCTGTTTTGTTGGGAATTTTTCCCTTAAACGAGGGAAATTAATACAGTGAATTACATAGGTTGTGTTTCAGATGCTGCATCAACCCAGCACTCCTGGGGTCATCCCCACTTGGTCACGGTGGGTTGTGTTCTTTGTATATTGCAGGATCTGAGTTGCTAATATTTTGCTATGGGCCTTTGCATCTACATTCATGAGGTACACTGGTCTGTAGTTTTCCTTTTAGCCTCAGGGCAACACAAGCCTGATAAAATGGGGGGCAGTGCTCCCCAATCCTCTGTTTTCTTGCTGCAAGTGGCAGAGAGAAAGCTGAATGTCACGCTCACTCACAAGCACCCGTGCTGTGAGCACCAGGCCAGGTCCCCAGCAAGGCTGATGGCCCCTGCTCAGCCTGCATCTCCCTCCTCCCTTGGATCCCCCTGCCCCCTGTGTCCCTGCACCCTGAACTGCACACAGGCCCCAGCCTGGCCCCCAGGCCCCACCCCACCATCCCACATTCACCTTGGCCTTCGTCTCTGGGAGCCTCTCTCACCACACAGGCCTGGTTTGGGCACCTTCCTTACAGGCCCCAATGCCAAGCACATGTTAGGCCATGATGCAGCCATGCAGTGACCACGTGCCAACACACACCCAATTCACGAAGCCCGGGCCTTGTAGATGAGCTGAGATTCTGGGGGAAGAACCCCTGCCCTGCTCACACAATGAAGTCGGGGCATCAAAACAGCCACATGCATGTCGGTGCACGCTTGAGCCAGCAGGACAGGCTGGCCCTATGTTCTGTGCTGTGTTCGAGCTTCCCACAGACCAGTGCCAGGTGGTTTTGTACCCTATTTGTCCAGGCTCAGGGGCTTCTTCCTGTTCTTGCAGGCAAGCTTACCCTCCCCTCCACTGTGTTATTCCAGTTCTAGAAGTACAAACACCGGATGAAACACCCCTGATGACAGAGGGGACAGTGGCCAGACCCCCACCGTCCATCCCAGATGTCAACAGGACTCTGCATGGGGGAATCATCTGTAAAGCACCTGCTCCAATCTCTTGTCCATTTTTATTTAATCACTGGTCTTATTACTGAGGACAAGAATCTATAGGTTCTAGATGCTTGTTCCTTGTCAGACATATGAGCTACACATATTTTCTCCAGGCTGTAGTTTGCTTCCACATTTTTGAAACAAGTTGTTTGAAAAGCAAAATTTGTTAATTTTTATGATCTCCAGTTTGTCTTTT
>NW_007743289.1:0-5439 GCF_000696425.1 Galeopterus variegatus | reverse complement strand
TTTGTCTTTTGTCACTACTGCCTTTTGTGTCCTGTCTAAGCAACCTTTGCCTACTTTAGGGGTTGGCAAACTATGGCCCACAGCCCAGACACCAGTTTTGTAAATAAAGTTTTATTGGAACACGGCCATGCCCATTCATTTACCTATCAAGGCTGCCTCTGTGCCACAACCATCAAGTTCGGTGGTTGCCACAGATCTACGGCCCACAAAGTCAAAAATATTCACTGTCTGTCCCTCTCAGAAAAAGTTGGCCTCCCCCTGGCCTGCCCCAAATTAACAAAACCTTTCTTCTGTGTTTTTGTCTAGAAGTTTTATAGCTTTAGTCTTTTTTTTTTTTTGTCTTTTTGTCTTTTTTCATGACCGGCAATGGATCACAACCCTCAGTGTCGCGCCCGTACCGGACCGGGACCGGCAACGGGATCGCAACCCTCGGTGTTGCCCCCGCACCTCGCTCAGCCAGTGAGCGGGAACCGGTCTGTATGTGGGATCCGAACCCTCGGGCGGGAGCGCCGCCGTGCTTCCCAAGCGGCGCACTGTAGCAGTGCGCCACCGGGCAGGCCCCTAGCTTTAGTATTTTTATATTTCATTTTTACGTAGAGTGTGAGGTAGGGATCAAGGTTCAATTTTCCCCACATCTTTAGTCTTTTTATATTTCATTTTTACGTAGAGTGTGAGGTAGGGATCAAGGTTCAATTTTCCCCACATGGACACTCTTATGGTTGTTTCTGCACCTTTTGTCCAATCTGCTGAAGTGCCTCGTCAGCTCTGATGAAATCCATTGACCACATCTGTGTGGGTCTATTTCTGGAGTCTTCTTACTGCTGCTTCAGTCAGTGTGCTGATGCTGGTGCCAACACAACTCTGTCTTGATCACTGAGGCTCTATAGTAGGTCATGAAATCAGCTTGCCAATTTCTACAGAAAAGCCTGTTGAATTTTGGGTTGGATTGCATCAAATCGATTGTTCAGTTTGGAAGTAAATGACATCTCACCCCCCTCTCTCTCCACTCGTTGATGTCTTTTATTTCTCTCAAGAATGTGTTGTGGTTTTCAGTGTACAAGTCTTACACCATGTTAAATACATCTCTAAGAATTTTGCAGCTTTTGCTGATGTTGTAGGAGAGTTTATTTAATTTCGTGTTCCAACTGTTGATTTCTTGCCCATAGTCTTACTTTTAAGAATGAGGAAATCCTGACCAAAGACCATGAGACGAACCCCTCGCAGCTCGCAGGTCAGAATTACGCCACTGCTGAGTCTTTCACGTGGTAAATGGTGTATAAACAGCCACACTGAATCTGAGTGAGTAAATTTGTGCAGAAAACATAGATTTTAGGAGTCCGTTTGCAGCTCAGAGGCCTCCCCCACCTGGAAACACCAGCATCTCAGGGTTCCCTGGTGTTTTCAGAGAGCTGAGGCTGGTGAATAGCTCCGGGCTAAGATTCCTCCAAAAGATCCTCTTCTTCTCACAATCTAGGGCCCCAGGCTTGGGATAAAGGAGCCTTGGTACAGCCCAGACTTTCCTGCCCAAATCGACCTCCCACTGTGAACCGCTGAACAAAGCTTGGGTCACCCCACATGGGCACAAACTCCGCAGACACCACAAATCACAGCCCAGGTGGAGGCAGGTAGTCCTGTGCCCAGGGTGACTCCTCCAGCTTGCAAGGGAGATACACCCTGAAGACACGGGTGTTGGGGAACAGGTGTAATTGGACCACCCTGGTCGCTTCCTGACCTCCCAGTCTGCAGCAGGAAGCAGAGCAGCTCCGTGGGCCGGGGAGCCTGTCCCATACTCCTGAGCAGGAACAAGGTGGGGGGCAGAGGCAGCACACACAGGCCCGACCCTCCACTCGGCCTCTGTGCCTGGGGCCTGCCTTGCTGTTTCTCTGATCCTTACAGGAAAGGCTGCTGGTGCCGCCGTGCGGCCACAGCCTGCTTTGATGTTGGACAGACTCGTTCTGATTGAGGTTCAAAGGGCCTCTGATGGAATCCCTTTCTATTAGATAAAACATGTATTCAGTATCAACATTTGGAAATCTAGACATGGCAGGTATAACACTCAGTCAAACTGGAGATAACAAATTTGTTTCTCAGAAGTGGAAAACACCATGATTCTGCAGAATTCCATCATGGGGACGGGGTGCGTGTTTGCCACATGGCATAATTCAGAGAAGGGAGCAGCCCAGGAGAGATGCTCCCATCAGCCAGTCCTTAGAGATGCGCTCAGGCAACTCATCTAACCCAAATAGCTTTCAGCGACAAAAAAAAAGTTTCAGGTTTCAGTGACAAAAAGAAAATCAGCTCAATCAGGCATCTGTTCTATATTCAGTTCACTGTGTTCCTTTGAGCAGAAAAGGAATTTAAATGCCTAAAATAAACAGCATTTTATTACTGTCTTTATCTTACCCTCTCTGCTTGCGTATAACGTTTGTCAGCATAAGCACTACAAGGAAAACAAATATATTTTTTAGAAATACATGACTGTGGTTTCAACACTCGCTTTGAGAATATTTTAATGAGCTGTTTTCTCTAGAATGTTCCCTCGGTGTGTGTGGCATTCTGCTTCAGAATGAGTTTCCCTCTCTCCCTCTGAAAGAACTTCAACCAAAAGATTTGCTTTCACCATTAAATCAGGCCCTGGAGTTCAGATGGCTTCGGCTCATTAAAATGCCTGCTCAGACTCAGCGTGAACGTCGCGGTCACATTCTGCGCTCCCGGTGGGGGCTGTGTCGTCTCCCGCCAGGGGCCGTGCGCCTGCTGATGAGGGAGGGTTGGGAGACAGCGGGGCATTCTCGGTGCTGGTGGGGCGAGCGTGGCCACGTTTACACCAAGAGCAGAGCGTGCTCCTGCTGGGGGGGCAGGGCCAGCTGAGCCAGAAGCTTCTTTTTGAAAACACTCACCGTGGTCAGTTCTGTCCACCTGCTGGGGACCGAGGCAGACAGTGACTCATCCTCTGTGTGCCGGTAGCTCCTAAGACCTGCTGGTCTGCGGATGGCCATGCACATGACCCCAGACATTCCTAAATAAAGCCACTGGTTCAGGCCAAGGCATGTCCCTTCTGGTGGGACCTGCGAGAGGAGAAGCTCCCTGGCTGGGGGCTGCACAGTTGGCATGGTCTTGCATCCCCAGGGGAGGCCGAGATGTTCCAGAAGAGGATGCTCTGGTCCCGCTGTCCACATGGCCATGACTGTGCTACAGGCTGGGGAGGGTGGGGAATGAAACTCCCCACTCCAGACATAAAGGACTGGGATGCTGGGAGACTTTCAGAGAGGTACTGGGCCTCGGTCCCCAGGACACTCAACCTGGAACCAAGGGCAGCCCAGCCGAGCCATCGTGCATCTGGAGCTGGGAAAGACACGAGCTATGAGCTGCTCCCTGTGGACACTCTATCCCCTCACATTGAGCACATGCCCTCCCATGGTGCCAACCCAGCAGCAACTAGGAGGTGACAATAGATGATTCCACCTCTAACTTCCCTGTGGCAGCCACACATGAAAAATGAAGCTGATGAGCATGGACAGGCCAAAATTGGTGCTGTGCTGACCTCACAAGGCTCTGGGAGGGTCGACCGCGTGGAGGCTTGGTCCCTGAAAGTCCTTGGCCAGGGCGCCTGGGAGGTCGGCCATCCGCCAGGGACAGCCCCTGGGGGACTAATTCCCAGGCACGTCTGGCCCACCGGGCAGCACAGGGGTCAGGCAGCCGGAGACGCAGGAGGAGCCACCAGTCGGGCTGCACCTGTCCTTTCCTTCCCTTTCCTGTTGGTAGTTTGGCCACCAGCCTTTGCCAAGAGCCCAGCAGGGCTGTCACCACCATGGTCCTCCCCTATGTGGTCCACAGCGCTGATCCTTGCCACGTCCCCTCTCAGCAGGAAACTTGTCTGCATGAGTTCCAGGCTGGCCGGCTCTCCACGGGAAACCTCCTGACAAATCAACCTGGTCCGGATGATGCCTCCATATCTAACCACCAACTGCAGGTGACACGGGGGACAGAGAGAGATCCCTGGCATCTCCTCCTCTTCTTATAAAGCCACAGTCCTGTCGCATCAGGCCCACCCTCATGACCTCACATACCTTTATCACCTCTGGTAGGCCCTCTCCCAAAATACAGTTACATCGGGAAGTGCAGCGTCAACACATCAATTTGGGGGAACACAATTCCACAATTCCACCCATAGCAGCCCCACACCTGGACATCCACACAGCCCTCCCCAGGCCTGACCCCTGGACATCTGCAGGCAGGAGCAGGCTCTTCCAAAAATAAACAAAACTCACCTCATGTTGGAGCTTCCGTGCCCAGGAATCCCTGGGAGGGGGTGGCCAGTCTGTGGGGTCCCTGGACCTTCCTTCCCTGAGGCCCGGCCCTCAAGCCCTGCCCAGGGCCATGATGATGTCACACCTACCAGGAGCCCTGAGGTATGGACCACGGGGCAGGTCACCAACCAGATTCACAGTGACCCATTTGTTAAAAGCAAATGCACAGCAGATCCCCCTTCTCAGCCGTGACAGAGAGCGAGGCTCTGCAACGAGAAGATCGTCAAATGCTTCATAAAGGAGCAGCTTCTCAGCAAGTGATGGGAGGAAGCCCCGCGTCCCTCGTGGGAGGTCACACACAGGGCCTCCTACCTGGCCTCGCCAGAGGTCAGAGGGCAGCACACTGCCCACATGATGGGAACAGAGCTGGGGGATGCAGACCCAGGGAGCCAGTCAGCCTCCCGTGAGCCTGGGCAGAGCTCTCTAGAAAGAGGTGGCCATGGGCAGAGGGTGCACCTACAGGTGGCCCAGGTGCACCAAGCCAGGTGCACCATCCTGCCTGGACCACTGTTCTCACTTGAGGGTCTTTCTGTGACCACAGATGGAGCCTCTCCTTCCTTCTGCAGGGACCCGTCCTTTCCCACTGGGAATCAGGGCCTGACAAGGGATGAAAGCTAAGTGCAATTGCATTTTTGCTTAAAAATAAATGAAACAAATGAACAAACATACAGATGGAGCCTCTCCTTCCTTCTCCAGGGACCCGTCCTTTCCCACTGGGAATCAGGGCCTGACATGGGATGAAAGCTAAGTGCAATTGCATTTTTGCTTAAAAATAAATGAAACAAATGAACAAACAAAATCAGCTCATATCTGCCTCCCCCACCACCAAGGAACCAGTTTGTGCATGAAGAGAAGCGATGCATTTTCAAGCCAGACCAGCATGTGAGAATGTTCCAGCAACCTAATCTGAAATAAATTGTCACTTTAAATCCCTGCAGAGTTGAGCAAACACTGTGGGACACCGTCTAGCTGCAGAACTTCCCTCCAGGGTTGATTTGCAGAACAGACAGAGCGTGCCGCAGATGAGGTCCACGTTGCAGCCCGGGAGCCCGGTATCCTCTCACAGACGCACAACTACAGAGTCACACACGTCCACACTCACTCACCCACACACTCACACACACACTCATGC
>NW_007743288.1:16582-19333 GCF_000696425.1 Galeopterus variegatus | reverse complement strand
GGTCCTGGAAGGCAGGAGCCAGGACTTCCTGGGCAGAGCTTTCCTTTTCCCCCAGACACTGGCATACCTGCTGCAGACTTAAGAAGTGGAAGGGCCATGTTCTTGGTCACCTAGCAGGCCCCACAGTCCCCAGCCTCTGCCTTCAGCTGGGACTGCCCGGCAGTGCCCTCATCCTGGGTCAGGTAACAGAGGTCAGGGTCAGGTGGAGTCAGTTTTTGGGGAAACTGCCTGGTCACTGGATCCTACTCTTGAGGGAGGGTTCTTGGGGGCCTGGCACTTCTGAGGCCCTGCCAGTGGGGTGAAGGGCCTGGGATGGGGGTCGATAACATCATCAGCTCAGACCAAGGAGGAACCCAAGAGAAGGAGATTCTTTAGAATCTGTGCCTGGGACCCTGGGAGTGAGTGTGGTAAGGAAACCATGTACGTTGCATGCTGCTGGTCACATATGCGTGAGTGGCTGTACTGAATGTGCTTGGGCAGCATGTAACTTCATATTTGTGGATGACAAATATGTATAAGTGTGCACATGGCTGGGAGCCCACACTGTGTCTTTGTGCAGCTTAGAAAAATGTATCCCTTCTTCTGGGTGGATGGCTGCCCTGTGGCTTGGCCGGTGAAATGTGAGCTGGATTTCAGCAACGTGACCCCATGCCCTATCCCCATGACCAGACTTCTTATGCAGAGCACAATCTGTATTCCATGAGCTGGAACTCAGGTGGGAATGTCTGTGTTGGGTGTGATATTCTCGAGGTGCCTTTCTTATTGAGAATCGGCCTTATTCTGAGCAGTCCCTCCTTTATTGGTATGCACCTACCTGGGGACTGTTCCCTGCCCCCTTCCAAGTGTGGAGGATCTGAAGAGCAACAGCCAGCACATCTGTGACCCTGAACATTACTGAACATCATGCAAAGGGCTGAATGTTCCTGAACATCATGCGAAGGGCTGAATGTTCCTGAACATCATGCGAAGGGCTGAATGTTCCTGAACATCATGCGAAGGGCTGAATGTTCCTGAACATCATGCGAAGGGCTGAATGTTCCTGAACATCATGCGAAGGGCTGAATGTTCCTGAACATCATGCGAAGGGCTGAATGTTCCTGAACATCATGCGAAGGGCTGAATGTTCCTGAACATCATGCGAAGGGCTGAATGTTCCTGAACATCATGCGAAGGGCTGAATGTTCCTGAACATCATGCGAAGGGCTGAATGTTCCTGAACATCATGCGAAGGGCTGAATGTTCCTGAACATCATGCGAAGGGCTGAATGTTCCTGAACATCATGCAAAGGGCTGCTGACCATAGGTATGTTTGTGCTTGCAAGTGGGGCTGATTAACTGAGAGTGCACATGCAGGTATGAATGTTTGGGAGTGTGTGAGGGTTTGCAAGTATGAACATTTGCAAGTATGACAGCAGGCCTGCAATTGAGTGTGTGCTTCTCTGCCGTGGCTCCCCCAGCCTCACGTAGCACAGCGCCCCCTCTGGCCAAGGCGGTTTTCCTCCTGAAGGGCTCACTCCGTCATCCCCCTCCCTGTTCTCCTCGCCCTGCACTCTAAATGACTGCAATTATGTCCTTCCATGTAAAACAGAAGTGGTGTCTAATACTGTAGATCACTTAAAGTGGAAGTCCGCTGCTTTGTTAAGTAAACGATGCCGTGTTGATTCAGATGTCACTTTCCCTGCTAGTTGTCTAGGGGCAGCACAGGGGGACTTAGGCAGCTCCAGGGATGCTGCAAAGGGGAGGCAGTGCTTAGGTTTATGGAAAGCCAGAGCACTTTAAAGACCCCTCTTCTCTACCACACCCTACTACCCCACAACCAGCTCCCCCCAAATCTTGAGTTTTCCCAGATTAAGAGGAGACTTTATTTGGAAGATGCTACAGGACAGACCCACTTACAGCCTCGGGAAGGTAGAGGAAGAGAGAATGTGTGGACCTGTGTGCACACATGTGACATATGTGCATGGACCCATGACATAGGTCCATCAGATGTCTGTGTGAACCCCAGGAAGATCAGTCTAGAGGAGTCACTTGGTTCTTGGCCCCAGGGGAGGGAATGGGTGGCCAGGAGTCTCTGGGAGTCTAGCACCTGGGTCTGGTGCTCATATCAGAAGCTGTCTCCCTTTCCCCACCCCTGGGTTAGATTGCAGGCCAACCTGTGGGCAGGGGTGACTGGCCCTTGCTTCTGCTCCAAACACCTGTCATGTGTCAGTGCTTTACAAATATTCTATCGCTTCTGTCCCCCACCCCACCCCACCCCCATAGGTCCAGCCCTTGTCATCTGTCCTCCCTGCCCACTGCCCTCAGTGGCCTTTCTTTCTAGTGCAGACCAGTGGGGTGATGAAAGGCACTTGGAGAGGGAAAGGGCCTTGCGTTCTCTCCTTCCCAGTCCCTGACTTGCTCTCTTCTACCAGTGACAGGGACCAAGCCAGTGTGTGGGTGTCACTATAAAGAGGTAGGACCCAACATAGCCCCACCTGAAACTGTGCCCTTTCTGCCGCCTGTCTGACTGTGGTTTTCATGTGTGTCTCCCTGCTTGCTTGGGGCGAGGGAGGCAGCTGTGCCCAGGAAGGGTGGAAAGCCTTTCCCCTGAGCCCTGCCCCTTCTCTGGGCATCTCTTCCTTCCTTCCACAATATTTATTTAACTTATAGGGATTAATTTCACAGATATACCCATTCACATGCAAAATGACATATTATTAATTAAGACTAATTATTAAGTATTGTTAGCTATAGGGAAATATTTTAAGCAAT
>NW_007743288.1:14016-14775 GCF_000696425.1 Galeopterus variegatus | reverse complement strand
CTGTTGTTTAAACCACCCAGTCTGTGGTACTGTATTACAGCAGCCCTGGCAAGCTAATACTAATGATCAAGTCAAGGTCAACCTTGTACTAGCTACCCTTCCCAGGCTCTCCCCATCCCAGGCTATTTTGACACAAATTCCAGACATTATTTCTTTTCCCCAGTAACAATTTTAGGATGTCTTTTTAACAGGATTCTTTAAAAAGCCTAACCACAATACTATGATTCATTAATAATTCTACTGTCATGGGGTGTTGCACTGATTGTGGGTAGACACCCGGGCAGTGACTCATGCCCAGCCAGCCTGGGCTTTGGGCTCTGCTCAGAATTCAGCCTCCACCTCCCTGAACCTTGTTGGATGTGGGTAAATCAGACACCCTGGGAAGGATTCTCTCCCATGTGGGTGAGGCCTGGTGAGGCTGCCCACTTCTGCCCTTTCCAACCTTAACAGCTTCCCCTGAGCCAGTGCACACAAGTCCAGGTATACGAGAAGAGCACCTGTAGGGTCTGTGCGTCTCATTTAACAAAATGTTCTCAGAAACTTCTAGAAACATTCCTGAAAGCAGCAAATGCTTAGTGGAGCTAAAAAATACCTGTGCTACCCTTTTGGAGGCTGGGAGGGGTGAGGTCATGTAAAAACCGAACAGACCCAGTCATAAGATCTGTTACACCTCAAAAATAGTAGAAAAAGCTGAATCAGAATGAATAAACAAAATGAGTGAATAAAAATCATTTTAAGAGCATCTACTGAGTGACTTTT
>NW_007743288.1:12583-12929 GCF_000696425.1 Galeopterus variegatus | reverse complement strand
GGGAGGGCCTGCTGGGGAGAGACCCACCAGCAGGGTCAGCCCAGGAGCGTCTCCCTTGTTGCTCTCTGAACACCTCCAGATGAATCTCTCTAAGGTTCCTGGCATGCAGGCTGCTTCCAGAAAGCAGCTGGGCCAGGGCTGCCTTCCTTTCTTCTGGGTTTCTGGGATCCATGGCCCTGGAAACCATAGCTCTAGGGCTGCAGCCTCTCTGAGCAGAGCTAAGGTGGCCCGCAGTTTCCTGGGGCTGTGGCTGCATCATTAAGTAGTGTACAAATAATGACACCCACGGCAGCTCAGTTGCACCCTACGCAAATTAGGTACTGATCCGAAGGTGTAATTAAGCAAC
>NW_007743288.1:10461-12023 GCF_000696425.1 Galeopterus variegatus | reverse complement strand
ATCTCCAGGATCCTCATTCTAAGCAGGCAAAGAGATCTCTCCAAGCCAACTTCTGTCTGATTTCTAAATATGGGGGTGCACCTTTGGATGTGGCAGGGTGCTAAGCATAATTAACATTGTTTAGGAACAAAATACACAGCAAGCCTGCTATTGTTTCCTTAATTATACGTCTTATGATACAACACGCTTCCTTGGTGTTGGGAATGTGTTAATTATCTCAAACAGTCCCTTTGGAAAGTTAGGAAATGTGTCTCTTGACCTCCTCCTTCATTTCAAGGGAGCCGACCTATTGAGTTTTCCCGAGCACTGTCATTGCCTGTGCTGGAAGGTGGAGGGAGAAAGGAATATCTCTGGGCTGTGGTGGGGCCAGGCTGACCTGCAGCCTTTTGGGGGCCTTACAGGCCTTAGGGCGAGGGGGGCTAGGTGTATTTCTAGGCGGACTCAGGGGAGTCAGATTTGTAGCCCACAGAAGTTTCTGGAACAGGTGGCCCAGAGCAGAGGAACATGGGCTGGTCATGCCTGGGTGGCTGAGGCTGGAGCAGTGTGGCTTTGTTTGAAGTCTCCGGACCCTCTGGTCAGGATGTGCTGGTGACTCACTAAGCAGTCTCTCCCACTGCCACCCGCCATGGGCCATCCCTCACTTTCTACCACCCTCTTTTGTGTTTTGAGCCCTGCCATGAGCCTCCAAGCAGCATGCCAAGGCCCAGGCAGCAGAGGGCACAGGCCTGGCCTGAGAGAGTCCACAAGGCTGCAGCCAGGGGCAGGCCTGGGAGCTTTGCCAGGCGTGTGCAGGGGAGGGGAGGCCCTTCCACAGAGCCACGGAGGGGTGTGTATGGGCATGTGCGTGGGCATGTGCATGAGCGTGTATGGGTGTGTGTGTGTGTGTGTATGTGCATATGGGTGTGAACGTGTCTGTATGGGTGTGTATGTATGGGTGTATATGAGTGCGAACGTGTGTATATGTGTGTGTGTATTTGTGTATGTGTGTGTATATGGGTATGTAAATGTGAGTGTATGTGTATGTATGTGTATATGGGTGTTTGTGTGTGTGTGTGTATATATATGAGTGTGTATGGGTGTGTGTGTGTGTGTGCATATGGGTGTGAACGTGTCTGTATGGGTGTGTATATAGGGGTGTATATGAGTGCGAACGTGTGTATGTGTGTGTGTATTTGTGTATGTGTGTGTATATGGGTATGTAAATGTGAGTGTATGTGTATGTATGTGTATATGGGTGTTTGTGTGTGTGTGTGTATATATATGAGTGTGTATGGGTGTGTGTGTGTGTGTGCATATGGGTGTGAACGTGTCTGTATGGGTGTGTATATAGGGGTGTATATGAGTGCGAACGTGTGTATGTGTGTGTGTGTATTTGTGTATGTGTGTGTATATGGGTATGTAAATGTGAGTGTATGTGTATGTATGTGTATATGGGTGTTTGTGTGTGTGTGTGTATATATATGAGTGTGTATGGGTGTGTGTGTGTGTGTGCATATGGGTGTGAACGTGTCTGTATGGGTGTGTATATAGGGGTGTATATGAGTGCGAACGTGTGTATGTGT
>NW_007743288.1:5884-10451 GCF_000696425.1 Galeopterus variegatus | reverse complement strand
TGTATGTGTATATATATGTGTATATATATGTATATGGGTGTTTGTGTGTGTGTGTGTGTATATATATGTGTGTATATGGGTGTTTGTGTGTGTGTGTGTATATATATGTGCGTGTATGGGTGTGTGTGTGTGTTGGGGATGAGCGAGGGTGGAGAGCTTTCCTGCTGGGGTTTCCTTTTAAGTGCATGGTCTCAGCTGTTGCTCATAAGGCCCTGGAACTCCTGACTCTGTCCCCTCACTGGTCACACCTTCCTTGCCCCCTTAGCGCAGGCTCCAGGCTCTGCACCTCCAGGATGTGCTTCTGGGGACTCTCCTCACCCAGAGCCTGCAACTATTTCCCCATTCTGCTGCATCAAGTGGTCGCTCCTCTCCAGGCAGGTCCCTCTGTCTCTCCAGCAGGCTGTACGAGTGCATATGGGAGCTGGTTGGTCCTTGTCCCTCTCGGTTGTCCCCAGCGCCCAGCTCGGCCAGAGCTGCACAGTCTCTCCTCCACCCCCCTCCTGCCCTCTCCTCCCTGGCCCCTCTCAGTCACTGCCTTTTCATGTGTCTCTGTGTCTGCTCTTCCTGCCTTTTTACATAAAATAATTGAAGTGGCCCATGGGGAATATAATTAAACTTAATTAATGACACATATGAAGTATAAACACAGCATAATATCAAAATAAAACAGTAAACAATTAATACTGGGGAAACCATAAATTAAAATACTCAAGACCAGGGGGAAATTAGAAGGTGGGTGTATTAGAAGATTCTATTATGTTCTCTGTATTAGCAGTGATAGTAATTGTTGCCAACAGTTATTGAATATGCTCTGTCCTGGGCTCTGAACTTTATGAGCATTTTCTCATTTAATCCTCTTGATAATATCCCTAGAAGTAGAGACTCTCATTAACCCCATTTTATAAATGAGGATATTGAGCTCAGAGTGGTTCAGTGCCTTGCCCAAGATCACACAGCTGGTAAATGGCAGAGCAGGGATTTGAGCGGAGACGCTGTCTGGCCTCCGGGCAAGCTCATCTGCAGGCTGTACCCAGGAGTGACAGGCTCAGGCCCCTGGGAATACATGCTGGGGAGGAGAGCAAGCTCAGGGGAGGCAGCAGTGGTCAGGAGGAGCCTTCGGGGAGCGAAGGGTGGAGAGGAAGAAAGGAGGAGGGTACCCTTGAGCAACCCAGCAATGTCAGGGGGTAGGTGAGGAGCGGTGGGGGCAGTAATAGAGGGAAGGGGGCGAGCTCAGGCCATCAGTCCTAGGTGCTCATCAGAAGGGAGGAGGGAGAGAAAATGAGCCCAGCCAGAGGGTGCTAGAAGGTGAGCCCTCCACCCTGTGGGGTGGCCCTGCAGCTGGGCGGCAGGAAGCAAAGTCCCTTGCAACCCCTCCCCACGGGGGAGGCCTCTGGGAGAGGAAAAACAGCCTTGTCTTAGGCACACCTGGCTGCCCCACCAGGTGGCATCGGATTTCAGGAGCGCCAGATAACATGCTGGGGGTGTGGGGGCGCTCCCCCGGGAAGGGGCCTGTGTGCACGGCTCTCCACCCAGTCTGGTATCCAGTCCCCTTAACTGGCCACCAACCAAAAAACTACTTACTTTCTGGAGAGCAAGTGAGTGAACAGTACACCTGTGTGGGGCACTGGGACAGACACTGCTGGATTAAGTGGCGGGGCTGGGCTGAGATGGCAGGAAGAGGAGGTGCACAGGGATGAACCATTCAGCGGGAATGGGAGAAAGTGTCCTGTCTCAGGGGGAGTGTGAAAGGCATGGTTTACAAGGTAGAAACTTGATCACTTCCTGCCCCCTGTCCAGAGCATCAGCCTTGCAAAATCTCTTAGTGAAGTGGTTTTAAAAAATCTTAGCTGAAATGAATGACGTGGGCAAGAGATGTGGCTAGGAGATACAGCTGGCCTCAGCTTGGAGAGATAGGGTTCGGATCCTGGAGATTAATTGTGGCCCATCTTAACGGGCCGTTACTCACAGCGGCCATTGTGGCATCCGAAGAACTGGCTTGTAAAACGCAGTTTATTTAGCAGGAGGAAGCCAGCTTCCGACCTTGGCTCAAAGTGCACACATCTGGTTAAAGTAGCCACTAAGCTTACCAACTGTGTGACCTGGGGCAAGTTTCCCAGCCTCCGTTTCTTCATTCATAAATAAGGGCAATAACAAAACTTACAACATGGGATTTCTGTGTACGTTAAATGAACCTAGCATGCATTATGAGCTCAGTAAATGCTAGGCACTATTATAAGTATTTCTGCGGGTGGTGGAGCAAATGGCTGCTGTTGGATTCTCAGGAGTTTAGCTTTCTCTTGAGTGAAACCTGCTATCAGAGAGTCAATTTATGCATCAGGACGAGTGCTGGGCTAGAGCCAGAAGTCCTGGATTCCAGTTCTAGATTTTTCTCTGGCAGCTATGTGACTTTGAGCAAATCTCTTTTTCTCTCTGGCCTTCAGTTTTCTCACCTGGGCCGGAAGGGAGGAGACCAAAGGATCTTCTCAGCCCTATAGGTCTGTGATGTTTCCTGAAAACCTTGTAGAATGGTCTCTTCTGGGCCTCAGAGGTAGGCCTGGTAAGTCAGATCCTAAGCTATAAGGAAAGACCCCAGCGGGAAAAGTGATTGAAAAATCTTTCCTCTTGGCATAACTCAGCCAGACCCCTGGGCGCCTTCCCCATCCTGCACGCTTTGTTCAGAGTTGGGTGCAGATGACTCATTCCCACGTCCCAAGCAGGTTTACTCCAGGGAACACACACGGCACATGCACATACACACATACAAGCACACACATGCTCTGTGTGGAAATCATGGCCCCTCTCATCCCTGCCCCTGCCCAGTGTGTGGTGTGGTTGGTGGTCGCAGAATACCTGGACCCTGGAGTAGCATCGCCAGATCTAGCAAATAGAAATATAGGATGCCCAGCTAAGTTAGAAAAATAGCTCTAGTGGCTGAACTTTTGTAACTTACTGACAAAAGCTGAATATGGGACATTTATTATGGCCTGTCCATCTATTATGACAGTCCAGGCAGGGTGCAGGACACATTCTGCAAACACAAGCTATGTCTTTATATGTAGGATGCCGGCAACCCTGCCCTGGAAGCCCCCAGACTGCAATGAATTGGACTGAAAACTGTGGGGAGCTTCCTGGCTCGCAGACAAGCAGTTCACCTGGGATGCTTTCTCTCAGATTGGGGGCTCGGGGAAAGAGGGAGAAAATAAAGGAAAAGGTCCAGAGTGGGGCTGAGGGCTTTGCTGGGGGGAGGGGCTCAACTGCATTGTCTTCCGGACAGCTGATCCCCTCCTGCCTCCCTTCCTGGCCAATGCCCGGCATTGCTCACCACTCCCGTGGCCTGTTGCTTTAGGGGCACTGCTGCTATTCCAGGAGAGAACCGACCTAAGGAAACCAAGAAGCGAGAGTGGGAAGGACCCAGTTCAGATCCTGCCCCCTGCCCCGACAGGTGCCCAAGCTAGGGTCAGTCCTGTTTCTAACTCTTTGTTCATCAGTTCTGTCAGTGGGCAGGCCCCCCCCCCGCCCCCACTTTGCAGATGAGCAAATAGAAGCTCAGGGAGATTCTCCTGGGCCTCTAGGATGTTTGCTGTGGAACTAGAAAGAGGCCACTAGCCCCCAGCTGAGCCCAAGCTGGACTGGCCACTCCTGGCACGTGGGGCTTGAGTCTGCCCAGCATGGTGGGAGCTGCAGTTAGTGGGTAACACGGTGTGCAGGAGACTGATCGAGCTGCGTGGCAGAGCCGAGGCTTGGGGAGGTGAGTTAATGCAGAAAAAATACCCTGCCTAGTGCACACACAGCACTGAGGGAGTGAGGAAACGATCATTATTCCTGTATTAATGCTTATCAAAGTGATACTCTAACTACATTCTTTCCGTACACTATTAATGCTTATCAAAGTGATTGAGGGAGTGAGGAAACGATCATTATTCCTGTATTAATGCTTATCAAAGTGATGTTCTAACTACATTCTTTCCGTACACATTTATAAAACAGCTTTATAAAAACCAAGCACAGTGCTAGGGGCCAAGGGGGTCCTCAGAGCTAGTATCGAGTGCTCCTTGTGCCCCAGGAACTGCTGACAGTCTGGGTGAGGATCTAAACAAACCACACACAACATATTGAGGGAACAGGACAAGCGGGTGGGAAAGCCAGCCGGCTTGGCCTTAAAGTTCTGGAAGACTTCGAAGGAGAGGGCTGGGGTGGTCAGGGAAGGCTTCCTGGAGGAGGTGAGGTCCTGGCCTGCTCCCAGCCCAGTGGGCCCTGTTTGATGCCCTGGTCTTGCAGGACTGCCACACAGGGATGTGCTGTCAGTGAGAGGCCCTGGTGCTGGGCCCAAAGGCTGGACAGAGGTTCCTGGGTGGGAGAAGAGCAGAGTGAGTGTCCCTAACCTGGCTGGAGTTTTGAAGGACTGGAGTGATATCAGCTCTTCCCTTCCTCTATGACCTTCTGAGGCTCAGAGAAGAGACAGGTAAGACCCAGGTGCTGGCCATCTTGTGGCCCTGGCTGGGAGGCTGCTCCGCTGAGAAGATGACAGCCCCTCCTGTCCACAGTGACCCCCACAGCCTTTGTCCTA
>NW_007743288.1:5002-5513 GCF_000696425.1 Galeopterus variegatus | reverse complement strand
GAAAGGGGCTTCAGCTTTGGTGTCAGAGAGAAATTTGGCTTCCAGGGAGAAGCTGTCCCGCAGGGCTCACCCCCTTCCTGAGGTTCCTCTTCCACTTGGCCCAGGCTTGGTCCAGCTGGGCTCTGTGTCCCCTTTTCCTGGGAGAGGGTCTTTCCTGGGTCCTGGACTCCAGCTGGGGATTACCCTTCTCACTCTATCTCCCAGGTCAAGATACTTGATTGTTAGAGTGGAAGCCCAGCAAGTCTGACTCTAACAGTGTGCACATGGGGAAACTGAGGCCCGGGAAGTGGAGGGAGTTACCCAATGTCTCCCAGCATGTCAGGGAAAGAGGGATTGCCAGTAAGAGGGTGGGTCCTGGAGGCAGAAATGTGAGGCTTCGAAGCCTGCCTCCACTCCTTGCTGGCTGCAGGATCTTGGACAGCAAATGCCCTCATCTGGGTGGATGCCAAGGAGATTAAGGTAAGGAAGCACCTAGCCCCATGCCTGGCACAGAGCGAGGGCTCAACACACA
>NW_007743288.1:2323-3141 GCF_000696425.1 Galeopterus variegatus | reverse complement strand
TTTCCACCCCATGGATCAGGCTCTAGGAAAAAGGGAAGAGATCCCCAGCCATAGAATGGGTAGTATGGGCAGGGGGCTGAGGCCCCAGGCTGGGGGTCCTTCTCAGGCTGGCTTCCGGGGCAGATGCACGGAGTTTCCTTGGAGCGCCTGTCGAGCAGCCCTGGACAAACAGCCCTCGCCACCTGGCTTGGAGTCCTGGTGATTAGGATTTAATGAGCTGGCTGCACAGAGCTCAGCAGGCTGGGGTCAGTCTTCCAGGCCTGTGGAATGCATCTCTGCAGTGGTTGGAGCTCTGAGTTTTGTGTTTTGGGCCAACCTGATCATTGAATATCTATTTGGAACCAGCAAGTCCCCCCAGAGCATTTTATCAGGTTATTTTGAATTAGGGGTTTTACAGACATAGAAGCCTTTGAGGAGAGAGAGTAAATGAAGTTGGCTGAGGGGAGTATGCAGGGGAGAAAGGAGGAAATCCCAAGCTGAGTTTTTGGAATAGGGCTTGATTAGGTCGGTGACAGCAGGCTGCATCTTCCCGGACAGGAATCCTCCTATGGTTTGCAAAACACTTCTCCCCACTCAATTCTATTTAAATCACACAACAACCCTGAGTGGTGGAGATGGTTTGTTTGCCTCATTATCTTGATTTTACAGATGGTGAAACTGGGCTCAGAGAGGTGCTGAGACTTGCTCGGGATCACACAGCAAGCTGCAGGACTGGGATTCTGGCCCAAGCCTGGCATTCTCTTCCCAACGCCATAGTGTTCCCCAAGGTCCTCTCTGTTTTCCACTGTGAGTTCACTTCCAGTGGTGGTGCTGGTGGG
>NW_007743288.1:0-403 GCF_000696425.1 Galeopterus variegatus | reverse complement strand
CTGGCTGCCCGGGGAGGGGTGTAACCCTGGACTAGGCAACTTCTTCCATCTGAGAGCAAGTTCTGGAGAAGGACTCAGCTGAGAGGGATCTGGGCTGTGCAGCACAGGCTTCTGCAGACACTTTCTGACTTTCTGTTGACTTATTCCCACCTGGCACTTTCTTGTCACTGGTACAGATGTTCTAGAAAGGAAGGAATCATGCCTGCTTTAGATTCCATTTAAGTCAACATGGTTTTCCTTAGAACTTCTTCTATGTTGGGCCCTTTTAGGCACTGTGGAGGCCTGAGAGATGAACAGGACAAGGTCCCCATCCTCATGAAACCTCAGTTCAGTTGGAGAGACACAGCTTTTGCCTGTGAGAAGTAAGTGATAGTTCAAAGGAACTGCTGTCATAATGGCACAT
>NW_007743287.1:11810-12101 GCF_000696425.1 Galeopterus variegatus | reverse complement strand
CCATCATCATCACCATCACCATCACCATCATCACCATCATCATCACCATCACCATCACCATCATCACCACCACCATCATCATCACCATCACCACCACCAGCATCACCATCATCACCATCACCATCATCACCATCACCACCATCATCACCATCATCACCATTATCACCATCACCATCATCACCACCATCATCATCACCATCACCATCATCACCACCACCACCATCACCATCACCACCATCATCATCATCATCACCACCATCATCATCATCACCACCACCATCATCATCATCG
>NW_007743287.1:2784-11800 GCF_000696425.1 Galeopterus variegatus | reverse complement strand
CATCATCATCGCCATCACCACCACCATCATCATCACCATCACCACCATCATCATCATCACCATCACCACCATCATCATCACCATCACCACCATCATCATCACCATCACCACCATCACCATCACCATCATCATTATCACCATCACCATCATCACCATCATCATAACCATCACCATCATCACCAACATCATCAACACCATCATCAACACCATCACCACCATCACCATCACCACCATCATCATCACCATCACCACCATCACCATCACCACCATCATCATCACCATCACCACCATCACCATCACCACCACCATCACCATCACCACCATCACCATCACCACCACCATCACCACCATCACCATCATCACCACCACCACCATCACCATCATCACCATCATCATCATCACCATCACATCACCATCATCACCACCATCACCATCATCACCACCATCACCATCATCACCACCATCACCATCACCACCATCATCATCACCATCACCACCATCACCATCATCACCACCATCACCATCATCACCATCACCATCATCACCACCACCATCATCACCATCACCATCATCGCCTTCACCATCATCACTCTCAATACCACCATCACAACCATCATCACAATCACCACTATCTTTAACATCATCATCACTACCATCATCACTATCATCACCGTCACCATTACCACCACCATTACCATCATCACCACTATTACCACCACCACCATCAACATCATCACCACCATCACCATCACCATCATCACCATTATCAATTATCACCAACATCATCATCACTATCTTCACCATTAGAACCACCATCATCACCACCATCACAAATCACTATCACCATTGCTCCCATGGACACACTGATCATCACACAGAATAGTCACAACCAATTCTCACCTTGATCCCCACCCAGACAAGTGAACTCAATTGAGACCTGATCACTCTGTGTCCCCAACAGAAAATAAGGCTTGACATATATTTGTTTTTTAAACAGCTGTGGTCCCTATACAGTAAATCAGGCTTTTGGCCATCCATGAAAATTCCGACTGCCTTTCCTCAGTCAGGCTGATGGGTCATCACCACCACCCACCTATGCACCTTTTCTGTGTGGGGAGGAAGACAGGCAATAAAGAAAGACTCCTACCACTATAGAATTCCGACTGCCTTTCCTCAGTCAGGCTGATGGGTCATCACCACCACCCACCTATGCACCTTTTTTGTGTGGGGAGGAAGACAGGCAATAAAGAAAGACTCCTACCACTATAGAATAATGGCTGAAAGCAGGGGTTCTGGAACCAACTGCTTGGGTTTAATCCCAGCTCTGTCCCTTGCTAGCTGTGTGACCTTTGGCAAGGTCCTCGCCCTCTCTGTGCCTCGGTTTCTTCACCTGTAAAATGGAGATCATAATAGTGCTTACCCGCACATGAGATCACAGAGTACAGCTGATGTTGCTGCTCTCCAGTTAGATGTGGGGAGACAGAGGATCCACAGAGAGTGAGGGGGGTGAGATCCAGTCCCTACCCTCACGATCCGGAGCTCTCTGCTGCTTCTCCCACCCCCCAGTCCCTCTGGCACTCAGCCTCAGCTCCAGTCTCACCAGCGGCCAGGAGCCCACTCACCATGGGGAGCCGTAGATCCTGAAGCCCCGCACGGTGACCTCTGAATCCTGCAGGTAGATGCAGTTGGTGAGCAGCGACTGCACGTTCTCGTAGTTCTCCGGCTTCAGCTTCGACACCGATGGGAAGTAGTAAAAGTCCTGCTTGATGAGGTCCGCCATGAACTCCTGGTCAAATGTCAGCTCATGGTTGCCGGCGATCACAATTTTGTACTCGTAGGGCAGACTGCCTACAGAATGGACACAGACACATGGCCACCACTGTTGGCCCCTCTGGAAGCCACAGCACAGTGGGAGGGGAGCAGGCAGAAGCCACCAGAATCCCTGATTAGGGGTACCCCTGCTGCCGGCCTCCTAATCCGGAGGAGGCAGCTGCCCAATCACCGCCTGCGGCCCCTGAGACCAGTGCGGGGGCTGGGCAGGCTCCTCCCCTGCCTCTGAGCGGCAGGGTGCCCAGTCTCATCCTTGGGACTTCTCTGCCTCCGTTTCTTCTGTCTGGGTTACTTTTCCACTGGAAGAAGACCCTGCCCTGGACCCCCAGACCTGGCTGTCACCAGCCTCATGGCCAGTCCCAGTCCCCCTTCCCCCACACCTGGATGTCTTGGACTTTTCAGCCTCCACATTCCAAAAGAAAGTGCAAGCTCCTTGCAGAATCCAGTTCAAACTTTTGGAGTCCCCTACACTCAGGAAAAATCACAGTGACCACCCCCACTGCCATGGAATTCAAAGTCAAAACAAAGTCTCAATGGAATCAAAACAAAAATGTCCATGTAAACCATACATTGAACTTGCAGTACTGTCACTCCAGCTTTGTCATGTGCAAATCCTGGGCAGTTCTCCCAGGGCGTGCCTCTCCTTTCTCTCTCGGGGCCATGCTTTGCAGATGCCCTAAGTAGGATGTGCTGCCTCCCGGTGATCCAGCCCTGGCTCAGTTCTGGAGAGGCACCTGGCTGGGCCCCACCCACCAAGCTGGCCCTATGCAAGTCCAAGGCTACCACAGCCCCTCGGCCTCAGCAAACATCACCCACCCCTGTCCTCCAGCCCATCCATGAGCCAGCGTAACCCCAGGCTCGGGCCCCTGGCTCCCCACCTCCCACCAGCCTCAGCTACTGGGCTCCCACGGGCTGGAGAGAGCCAGCAGGGTAACTGTAGGCCCAGATTTGCATAGAAAATGAAATGTTGAAAGTGAACTCAGGAGCTAATAAGTCTTTCTCCTGATGGGGAGTGCCCTGGTGGGTCAGGCAAGCAATGTGCGAAAGTGGCAGCCAGCACGGGGGCTTGGGGAGATGGTGACATTCCATGACCATTTCACAAAGAAGCAACTGTGGCCATTTCATGAAACATCTAAATGACAAGCTTTGGTTCTTGAAGGAGCGGGTAACAGAGACACTAAACTCTGTGAATGCATCTGTTTCAGCAAGAAAGTCACTTTCTCTTGCCCTGAGTCCTTCAGCACAAATGACTCATTAGGGTCATCCTGAGGGTTCCTGGGGTGTGCACATGCGAGCCCCAATGAGGTACCAGGCACTGAACCAGGCTCTGGCATCATCCCCATCCTGTGGATGTGGAAACTGAGGCTCTGGAAGCTGGGCTATGACAAGCTGTAGGACAGATGGCCAGGAGGTGTCAGAGCCGGATGCTGAGCCACACCATGTGACTCCAGAACTTTCCGCCTGCTCAGGGAGAGCCCAGGAAGGAGCCCTCACCAAGGCCAGGACACAGAGCCCCATTCAGAGAGCCATGGCCACACCTCTTGCCTCCCCCTATAGAGGAGCAGGAATCCTGCAGGGGGTCCCCCAAGCTCCGGGGCAGGCAGAGAGGGAAGCGCTCTCGTGAACGGCTGCCTGAACTAACGGAGAGCCACACCTCACAGTGCATCCTCTGCATTCCTGGGTGACCATGGCCTCCACAAAGTCACACACAAGGCAAAGTGCCCAGCTTTGGAGCCAGCTGACCTGAGTTCAAATCCAGGCTCTGTCACCTCCCACCTGGGCAAGTCACTTAACCTCTCTGAGCCTCAGTTTCCCCTCTGATCAAGGTGGGTGTGCTGGTGACTGACCCTTCCCAGAGGCTAAGGACGTTCTCTGGCACTACAGGCCCGACCAAGCCCGTTCCCCAAGACTCCCTTCACTCATCGTCCTGGGGCAACAGTCAGTGGCCTGGGTGCTGCAGTGTATCTCTCCCCAGTAAGGGGAGAGCCTTTTCCACCCTTGACCGTCCTTGACCATGACACGAAATTCGACCTCTCCCACCATGTGAGCTTCCCGACAGGAATCAAATTCCAGAAATGCCTCTGCTCCAAATTCTGAGGATTGTTGGTCTTACTGGAAACCGATGCTCACAATACGGGATCAGATTCGGAAGACGTGCAATCAGGCTCGGCTCCCAGTAAGCGTTCTAGGAAGAACCTTGCTTCCCTAGCCCTCATGTAAGCTCCAGAATCAAATTCCAGAAATGCCTCTGCTCCAAATTCTGAGGATTGTTGGTCTTACTGGAAACCAATGCTCACAATACGGGATCAGATTCGGAAGACGTTCGATCAGGCTCGGCTCCCAGTAAGCGTTCTAGGAAGAACCTTGCTTCCCTAGCCCTCATGTAAGCTCCAGGGAAGGCCAGGATGAGGTTTATGGCTGTGTAATACAATAATATGCCATGTGCTGCAACTACAACACTATATCCTAATTGCAATGAAACACAGGAGTCCAGAACCCAGTTATAAACTTCTCCATGCCCCCCACCCCCCAGTTGGGACCTGCATATCTGACCAGCCACATGCCCTATGGCCATGACAAATGGCTACTGAACAACCACCCAATTCACAGTCTGGCCATGAAGGATGGGCCAGGGCAGTGGGGAGGGGAGCCCAGAGGCAAGAGAGTTTTCTGCAACACAGACAGAAAACCACAATCTACTCATCGCTGGCTCACCAGCCACTCCAGACTTCTTTGAAGGTTTGAGAAAACAGTGTTCTCTCTTCTTGGGTGTTTATCAACTCCTGGAGGCCATGAGGACATGGCAGACCCTGGGTTTTGGCTCTGGCAGCCTAGGTCCCAGACCCAGCTGTGCTACTAACCAGCTGCATGACTTAGCCTCCCTGTGCCTCTGCTTCCTCACCTGTAAAATGGGAATTATAATGCCTACCTTGCAAATCTGTTCTGGTATTACAGAAGATATTGAAAGGAAATGAACAAAAACTTTTGATGTTAAAAATATGTTTAGTCAGCTTCCCTGGGCAAGAGTTTGCAAACTAGAGACCTGTGGGGCAGACCCGCCTACAGACGTTTTATTTGGCACAACTTTTTTTTAATTTGAATTTGTTGCAAACATTAAAATTTCAAGAGAATCTCAATAAAACGTCATTCTGTTTTCTAAAAAATAAATAAATAAATAAAATTTAACATCTGGCAATCCTGGCCCAGTCACAAAATGTTGAGTGTCTGTTCCCCCTTGCACCGAATGAAAACGTCCAGTTTGCCCCAGTCACCACCTGTCCCTACTACTCACACTTGGGCCACTTCACTCGATTTAAGGTACTGCCCACTCCCGGTAGGTATTTGGGTTTCTGGCCCTTGCTGTGGTCCCTGGAGACATGAAGGGAACAGACCTGGCTTCTGGCTGGGGGACTTCCACTCGGGCCATGGGGATGAGCTCTCCAAGCCCCTCCCCACCTCCCCCATCCTCCTGTTTTTCATCACAGCCCACCCGGGCCCAGGGGTGCTGAGTGGTGTGCTTGTTACTCTCGCAGGCGAGTTCCAGGAACACAGGAGTAGGTGTGTTTGCTTCACCCATCTCTGTCCCCAGCAGGCCCCAGCAGAAGTCTGACAAACAAAGACACGAAGAGCACCACAGCACGACACAGCACAGAGAAACCCTCTACAGCGGTGCTCCGGCTGCTGCGTGGGCCCAGCAGCCGCAGGAGAGTGCTGGAGGACAGAGCAGGAAAGACTGCCATTTCCTGGACCCCGTGGTCGGACAGGCCACCCTGGATGGAGGGCTGAGATCTTGATTTCCCAGAGAACCTTCCGGAGTGGGTTCCAGTATCTCTGCTTTGCAGCCGAGGAAAGAAGCCCAGAGGCCAAGAAACCTGCCCAGGCCCACAGCAGGGGAGGAGGCGCTGAGATCTTGATTTCCCAGAGAACCTTCCGGAGTGGGTTCCAGTATCTCTGCTTTGCAGCTGAGGAAAGAAGCCCAGAGGCCAAGAAACCTGCCCAGGCCCACAGCAGGGGAGGAGGAGGCGACGTTGGTGCTGGTCCAGCTGCCCCCACACCCAAGGGCCAGCGACTCTGACTCCCTCAAGGCCACCAGACCACAGAGTCGGCGTGGGAGCCGGCATCGAGCCCTTCCCCAAAAATGCTGCGGTGGGGGGCGGGCGGAGGGTCGCCAAATATCTGCAGGCTCGGATGCGCCTGGAGGCATCCATCCTACTCCGGGTGCCGCCCAAGCTGGGGGCCAGAGCCCGCACTACTGTATTTGTGTCATGTCTCTGACTGGGGGTGTTACTTAAGCAAATTAGCAAATTACTCTGACTGCACAGTTTCATTTATTTCTGTAGCTCCCAACTACCAGAGATTGGGGGTGTGTGGGAAGCTGTCAGCTCTCCCCTGTCCCTCCCACCTTGACAGAGGAGCGTAACTGAGACATCTTCCCTCCCAGGGAGGGGTGGTGGGGGACAAGGAACAGCTCTGAACATACACCAGGCAGCAAGGCAGGGGCCACAGCTTACTGGGGTGACCCCTCAAGTACTGTCTGTTCTCTCCAACATGGTGGGTGCCCCATGCCCTGGAGGCAGGAGGTATGCTCATTTGTGGACACAGGAACCATCCAGCACCATGTCCCTCTGAGCCAAATACCCAGGCACAAGCACATCTGTCTGGATGGGCACGTGGACTTGGCAACTCGCCACCTGCACGTGACCTCCACTGACACTTAAGTGCTACTATCCCTGCTTTACGTCTGGGAGAACCGAGGCTCAGAGGGGTTGCCTAAGTTACACGAATCGGTAACAAAACGACCAGCATTTACAGAGAGCAACGGACATTTGATAGACCCTGCAGCGGCACCCTGAGGTGCCCTCTGAACCATCATGCGACCCTGCCTCTCAATGGACGTACAGATGCATTTATCAGTCAGTCCACCCCGAGAAAGCCCTGACTGTCTCCTTTGTACCAACTGGCCTCTGTGTCCCTGGATCCCTCCTTTTCCCCCAACTGTTTCCTTCAACTGTCCCTGGCAGGGCATGTGTTTCAGATCCACGTCCCTCACCCACAATCTTGACTGTCCATCTCTGAATCATCTCCAATTGGACCTGCTCTTACAGGTGGGTATGAGGGGACAGAACTAAAGCTCTGGCACAGCCAGAGCGGAGTGAAGCGCCCTGGTCCTCGCATGGAGTGGAGAAGCCCCTCCTCTGCTACAGGGCTGCCATGTCTGTGGCTGCAGCCACGGCTGCATTGGTCTTCCAGTGCCCACATCATCCTGCAGCTCTCACCCACCTGACTGGATAAATGCCCAGCGACCAGTCACTGGAGGTTTCCTTGCTAAGCATCATCTCTACCTTCCATCTGGGCATTGAATGAGGGGAGTGTTTTGGGGACCTCAAGCGACTGATAGATTCACAGGGCTTAGGGTGGGGAGACAAGATGAACACAAACTCCTCCGCCAATGGTGCACACAGAGGAAATTCATGCCGTTCCATCTGCCCTTCCCTGCAGCAGACAAGGGCCGACACACAGGGGAACCTCCTTGGTGCCCAGATGGCAGCAGCTGCCCTGATGAGGCGCTGGAAGCACCTGAACCCCGGGAGAGGGGGTGTTCTCCAGGCAGGCGTGAAAAGAGTTTAGGCAGCATCAACCTTGGAGACCAGAACACTGTCACCCTGTGGACCAAGGATGGCTACGACACAGGGAAGCTGGAAGAAAGACCACTGTATGAAGAGCGAGCACCCCAGGCCGGGCACGGTGGGGCAGCTCGGGTGTCTGGGGGCCGTGCTGGCTTGGTAAGGCTCAGAGATGGTAAGGCTCAGAGAGGGGACAGATGGCTTTGAAGGCCTGTCCTCACTCGCTTCCCTCACCAACTCAACGGCAGCTAAGGATCCAGTCAGCCTAACCCAAATCCCATCAAGCAGGAAGCACATCTTCTTCCCTGAAGCCAGACCCTGTTGTAAAAGCCCCCGGCCCTGGTCAGCTCTCCATAAGCACCGATTGAGCAGGAGCATGTTCCAGACCCTGAGCGAGTCTCTGCCAGGGACACAGTGATGAACAAGACACAGTCAGGAGGCCTGCAGAGCCTCCAACCATGCCACTCATTGGACAGACTGAAGCTCAGAGAAGGAAAGGGACTTGCCTGAGGTTACACAGCAGCACAGTGGAGAGCTGGAACTTGAACCCTGGCCTCCTGCCTCGGGGATGCCTTAACGAGGGCCACACCAGCCCCGGGTAGGATGTGCCTTATGGGGGATGATCTGGGGGAACTGGAAGGATGTGAGGACATTCAGGAAGAGTGGAGCAGGGACTCACGGCACAGGTGAAATCCTGCAGCTGGAGACGTACCAGCTGGGCCTTGCTGGGTGGGCCTGGAGCTGCTCTCCCAACCTCCAACAAAAGCACCAGGTCCTTGATGTGGAAACAAACCAGCCCTGCGTCCCCTTGCTTTTCAGAACCGGTGGACAATGTTCCGCATTGGTATTCTGCATAATAACGCTCAGGCAATCTTCCAGAAATGCTTCCTTCTTCTCAGCCAGATTATTTGAGATCCCGGCATTCGCTAGCCGTGGACTACTTGGTGGTGGAGAGACCATTAAGTATCAATCAGCAGAGCACTAGAGGATGGCCCTATTATTTTAACTTCTCATTTGCCACATATAACCAAATAGACGTGCATCCACGTATAGATCCCATATGGCAGCAAGTGCAGATGACGTGCAGGGCTCAAAGAGGAACCTGAATAGAAACCTCTGCTAGTTGTGCTTCTGAGATTAATCTCTCTGCAAAAGGTTACAATTCTTTATCGCTAACACTTACCCATCCCATTTAACAGAAAGTGCTGCCTCCAAACTGCATAATCTGTTAAATTCAACAAGATATGTGCAAGCTTCTCCACCATCTATGCCGTTCCCCAAGCGGCATATTGAGCTCGGTGGAGTTTTAGTGTTCTCTAAATGCAGTGACAATCAGGCAAATGCCCACTTATGGCTTTTTCCACCCATTCCCATCTCGCAGAACACAGCAGAGGGGGACGGAATAAAGAGGCGACGGAACGATCTCTGATTGCATTTTTAGTATGTCTTTGACAGTTCTGTGTTTAAACACTTTCCGATGTCTGGGAGATTCACATCAGCAGACGTCTTGGTTTGGTGCAGTGTCTAAAATAACACTGGAATGGAGCGAGCCCCTCCAGTCA
>NW_007743287.1:0-682 GCF_000696425.1 Galeopterus variegatus | reverse complement strand
TCTTAATATAGAATTAACACTCTTGGCAAAATAACAGAAGGTACTGCACCCATGAAATTCTAACAGGGGCACTCTTACAAAAGAAATAATGCAGCACGATTTTTTTTAATTTGCCTAAAGGGGAGGAAGACAAAGTTGAAAAAATTTCCCAGAGACTAAAACAAAAAGACAATGAAGTGAATAACAAAGCAAGAAAAGGTAAGAAAATCAGAGCCAGAAGAAGAACAGTTGAGCATTGCATGCTGCAGAGGAAGAAGTCAGAGAAAACCAGAGGGGAGGAAAATTTGGAAAAATAACAACATGAGAAAACATCCCAGAATTTAAGGACAAAATCTGCTCCATTAAAAGGGTTATCTGAGTGCCCAGAAAAATGAATGAAAAAAGACCCACGCCTCAAGCACATTGTCCAGAAACACACAGCAGGTCATACTCAAAGGGCAGGGAATCCCAACAGCAGTGGAATTAAAGGAAAATGGAGCAACACCTGCAGAATTCTGAGGGAAGATGATTTGCAACCCAGAACTCTACTCCTAGACAAATTATCAATTAAGACCGAGGACAGAATAAAGACTTTCTCTGACACACAAGTTTGCCAAACATTTATCTCTTCTGCACTCGTTCTCAGAAAGCTACTGAAGGGGGTGTTCCCCCAAAGTGATGGAGTAAACCAAGGAAAAGGAAG
>NW_007743286.1:18763-19340 GCF_000696425.1 Galeopterus variegatus | reverse complement strand
TTTTTTTGTCACCTCTATTTTAAAAATAGGGTTATTTATCTTATTATTGAGTTGTTAGGGTTCTAATGGATAGGTCTAATTCTGGATTGTCTATTCTTATCTCTTGGTCTATATGGCTGTACTTCTGCCAATACCACACAGTCTTGATTTTTGTATTCTTGAAATCAGATAGTATAAGTCTCCCAAATTGATTCTTTTTTTTCCAAAATTGTTTTGGCTATTCTAGGTCCTTTGCAATTCCAGTTAATTTCAGAATAAGCTTGTCAAGTCCTGGTGGCATTTTTTCTGGGATTAAATTGTCTATAGATCAAATTGGGGAGAATTGCCATATTAATAATATTGAATCTTCTAGTCCTCGAATATGGTATGTATCCATTAGATTTTGTTTTTATTTTCAATATGTTTTATAGTTTTCAACATAGATGCTTTAAATAGTTTGACATTATTATAAATTAAAATTTTAAATTGCATACCATTGTGGTTTTAGGGTTAATTTCCTAGATTACTAATAAGAATAATCATCTTTTCACTTATTAATGACCAATCATGAATACTTTGATACTTTTGTTAAATTTTT
>NW_007743286.1:9610-18038 GCF_000696425.1 Galeopterus variegatus | reverse complement strand
CGCACCGCGCTCAACCAGTGAGCGGACCGGTCTCTATATGGGATCCAAACCCTCGGCGGGATCACCGCCATGCTCTCAAGCGCCGCACTCTACTGAGTGCGCCACCGGGCCGGCCCTTTTGTTCAATTTTTATAGGACTTTTTTTAGTTCTTTATATTTTCTGAATACTAATTCTTTATTATTGATATGTGGTGCAAATAATTTCTTTCAGTTTGTGGCTTGCCCCTTCCATTTTCTTTCTTTCTCTCTTTTCTTTTCTTTTCTTTTTTTCTTTTTGGTGGCTGGCCAGTACAAGAATCTTGATGTTATCAACCCTATGCTCTAACCAAATGGGCTAACTGTCCAGCCCAAGAGTATTTTCTAATTAACAGAAGATTTTAATGTTACCATAATAAGATGTGTAGATCTTTTCCTTTATTGTTTATGCCTTTTGAGTCTTGTTTATAAAATTCTTTCTTACCTTCATATTTTCTTCTAAAATTTTAAAGTTTTCTCTTTGATATTGAGGTTTTTAACTTTCTTGGAATTAAGTTGTGTGTATGGTGCATAGGAATAATTCGATTTTATAGTTTTTAAAATCTATAGCCAATTATCCACATATCATTCATTAAATTATCCATTACGTTTTATCACTGGAATTATCCAGTGATCTGTGAGGCAACCTTCATTATGAAACAAATTTTCGTATATTTATAGGTTTGTATCTGGTTCTATTTATTTCACTATCTGTCCCTGAACTAAACATCTTTGTCTTAATTTCCATAACTTTATAATAAGTCTCATTATCTGGAAGGACAAATTTTTCAACCATGTTCTTCATTTAGAAAACTTGGCTTTTCTCTGCCTTTTGATCTTTTACATAAATGTTAGAATGAGCCTGTCAAGTTTCATGAAAACTTTGTCGAGATTTGATTAGAGTAACATTGGCTCTATATATTAATTTGGAAAGAATTGACCTTTTTATACTACTGAGTCTTTCTGTCCAGGAATCATGTCTCATTTTCAATCTCATCTTTTGATCTCCATCTGGCCCAGAGGAGAAACTCAGTATGTTTTGTTGAATGGATTGATTGATTAATTAATGAGTGGGGGGTAAATCCACCAGAAATTTCTGGGAGCTTTTTGTCACTGCATTGCTACCAGGCTACCAGGCAGTCTTGTTTGCAGTGAAACATCTCCAAGATTTCCTAACAAGGGTGTAGAAGTTGAGAAACAGATAGAGGGCAGGAAGAGGGCAGGTAGAGGTAAGTGTTTCCTGGTGATGCCCACAGAAGTTTCCTGCAACACAGCATTTTTGTAGTCTACCTCCAGCCAAGCATTTTATATTACCTGTGTAGCATGACGTGTTTCAGCAAGTGTAACCAGTTTAATCACTGTGCATTTACATAAATAGAGAAATGAATGATTTGGGGGACCATCAAAACAAATTTAAACAAAGCAAAGGCTTTCCACTGTGTTCAATATTCAGGAAAATTGTCAGAATCCTTTTTATTCCTATTGCTAGGTATCCAAGTAAAATGTTTATTTTAACCCTCTGACAAATTGAGTTTTTACAGGTTTTAATTCAATGCAGCTTTAAGAAGTAAACTTACTGCTTAACATTTTACATCAATTAATACAGTTTGAATTCATCATCAGTTTTCCTACTAGATACTGATTTATGACATATAATAATATGAACAATATAACAAAAGCATTTGAAATTTTTTAAAAAAGAGACACTTTCCATATCAAAAAAAAAAAAAAAGCTATTGCTATGGTTTGAATGTTTCCCCTACAATTCATGTGTTGGAAACTTAATCCCTGATGTAACAGTGTTGGGAAGTAGGGCCTTTTTGGAGGTGTTTAGGTCAAGAAGGCCTATGAGTTGATTAATACCATTGTTAAAAGGGTTTGTAGGAGTGGTTTCCTCTCTCGTGCTCATCTACTAGGTGAGGACATAGCATTGCTCCCCTCCTGAGGATGCAGCATTCAAGGTGTCATCTTGGAAGCACAGACCAGACTCTCACCAGACACTGATGCATTGCTCTTGGACTTTCCACCAACCAGAACCGTAAGAAATAAATTTCTGTTCCTTGTAAATTACCCAGTCTTGGGTATTCTGTTATAGCAGCACAAAACTAAGACAGCTATCAAATTTATGATCACTAGAAGAAGGCTCTTCCCCTGATAAAATTGTCAGTGGCTCAGGGAAAAATTACCAACAATATATATATAAAGATGATGGCAGAAATGTATTCATTTTGAAATATTTTTAGACTTCCATCTTGGAGATAGCACTATACTAATTAGAAGCTGCCTGACATTCTTAAATGATAAACATTCATTTCTTATCTTAATCTTTTTTCCATTTGAGAAGAGGGGCTTACATGTTTTTTTCTTCAGGGTTATCGGTCATAACTTTTATGGAGAGATTTCAGTCCTTCAGTGTCTTCTGTCACCATAGACAGGCCTGTGGGGAAGGAATGGGTAGCCGCTGAGGGCCCTGGATATACCACCTTCTCCTCCTAATTCTTGAACTCCCCATATCCCAGAAGAATTCCAGGACTGCAAATTCTCTCACCATGGCCGACCTAACTACTTTCTCCTGCTTGATTTCATGTTTGATTTCTGGAAGGTTTTGTTCAGAAACAGGAAATCATTAGGAAAGTGCTGACTGGGAGGGAAAAGATGGATAAGAAAAGGATGTTTACCCAGTCAAGGAGGAAGCCAGACTCAATGATAAGCTGACAAAGGGAAGCGATGTGTCAGGTTAATCTGTCCAACTCACTGCCATATGCACTTCCTGCCCCTTTCTGAGAAACTCTAATTGACCTGAGCATTTACTTGGATACACTGAAAAGTGAATCAAAAATATCATCATAATTGGGGAACCAGGCTCTTAGCAGTTGTGATCACTCCTAAAAACTCTTTACCAACAGGCATCCACCAGCCTTAGAAGACACTTTTATAAGGCTCATAGTTACATAAATTCTAAATACCTCATCCTCAACTATTCATCATCCCTCAACATATACATAGCACTATGCTAAGATAACTCAGTTGAGCATGGCAAAATAAATACATTAAAAGGTCCTAATTCTCAATACAGAGGTAACATCCAAAAATCACCTTTAATGAAATGTCCTTCCTCGGAGGAAGCAGTCTTCCTATAACTTCAATTTTTCAAATGTTAGTGAGGTCACAGAAGATTTTCCTGAATGGAATCATATACATACCACTTTCTCAAGAGCACAGCCTCCATCTGATGGGAATGAGACGTGTGCCAAATCCTCTGTCTGTATACTGTCTATGAGTACAGGCTGGGGACCCTGCTCCACTTAACACACATGCATATTTCTCCTTTCACGTGGCTCATACCAACATTCCAGTTGAATTAAGCAGCAAAGTTTGGTCTATCATTTTATGTCTTAACTTTATAATTCTAATATAAAAGATCTATAGAATTGAGTCTTTTCAACTCACTGACCACTGCTTTTGTCTTCACCTGCTGGGACCAATAACAAATAACCTCCAATTTGATCTTCCAACATCAGTGATGACAGTAGGTGACCTTAACACAATGTCAGTCAGATTACATTATGCTCCTGCTTAAAAGATGTTCGTTGGTGTCCCATAACTGAAGGATGAAGTCCAGATACTTTCTACCCTACCGGTCTCTTCTTGCTTGGCTCTTTCCACACTCAATCTTATCACTGGCCTTTTCTCTTATGTATTTTTCTCTCCAGCCACACGGAATTTCTCACCTTGCCTTATCAACCTATTTATGCTTTTTCAACTCTGCAACTGTCCTTTCTTGCTCCTTCTCAGTTTAGGAAATTCCTTCTCATCTTTTAAGACCTAGTTCAAATGTCATCCCCAGTGCAAAGACTTCCTGACCTCTCTGGCAACCTAAAACATCCTCCCCTCTTGACTCTTATATTTTATAAATTTTTATGGAAACAATTATTAAGTTAAAGGGAAATTATGAGTTTATATGTCTGCCTTTCTTCTAGATAAGTGTTGTCCAGTAGAACTTTCTGCGTGATGGAAATGTTCTGTGTTGTCCAATAAGGTAGCTACTAACTCATATGTACCTACTGAACATTTGAAAAGTGATTAGTGTGACTCAGGAACTGAATTTTTATTTTCTTACTTAAATTCATTTAAATTTAAATAGCCCCATGTGACTAGTGATTACTAAACTGGACAGTGCAATTTCATTCTGTGCCCAAGATAGTTCCTGGCTAATAAATGCTCAATACCTTTTTGGAGAATGGATACATGGATAGATAAAAACAATATAACTCTTTTACATTTTAAGGGCATCTGGTTATTATATATGACCTCTAGCCCCAAGAAGAATACAGTGTTTCTCAAACATATCTAGAAGGCATCTGAAAGTCAGACTACTCATTTCAGAACAAGGTGAGTAGATATATTTCATTACATGAATCAAGAATCTGAAAATGTTATCACATTATATCCCCCAAATAATAAAGTATTGTAAAGATCACTTTAGCAGGATAAATCCTCTTACCAAATTTGGAAGAAAGTTGAAACTGCGAGTTTAAACAAAAAAGCATGATATCAGATGTATTCTTTGGCAATTAAGTGTTTATTTTCAGGACTGCTTCCAGGAACTTGCTATGCTTTGTCCTGAGGAAACATGGATGGAGTGTTGAGTTTACCAAAAGTAACAGTGGAGGTGGGAATTTGGATTTTAAAGAATAAGAAATGCTAGCAGAAGTAATAAATGACTCCAAAATTTCATAACACAATAAATCTTAACAAAATATAGTCATATTTCATGATTGTGTCATAATCTAATGTAGGCTGAAAAGATCTCTAGAGAGGTTCCAAAGTGTGGCTCAGAGATACAGGCTCCTTTCACCCTGTGACTCTACCATCATGAACATTTGGCCCCATGCTCACTGTGGAAGGAGAAGACAGTGTGTAGGAAGCCACCCTGGACACTTAGCTATTTCAGCCTAGAAGTGACATCCATCATTCTGCTCACATTCCATTGGCCAGACCTAGTCATGAAGCCACCCTGACTGCAAGAGAGGCTAGGATATATATAGGAGCATGCAGATATCAGTGAGTTTCATTAGTCTCCATCACAATACTTAAGGCAATAGTCAAGTCAATCAAAATTACCCTTGGCAATTCTTTCTAAGAATTTGGGTATACACAAAGAAGTTGGCCTGCATCAGCTTCTATGTTGAAAGAAACATAACATCTTTACACAATGGATAATACTCAGCTTGGTGAGAAGCTTGTGTCTAAGAAAGACAGCTGGAGACTAGCAAAGGAAACAACAGATTCACATCTCAGTTCTCGTGTTCACGGTGAGGGTTGTGATTCCTTCATGTGTTAAACAGATCTCTCTCAATACATGTGCATTGTTTTATGGGACTGTGCTATAGTAGGAAAAGATGGGATGCAATGGTAGCTTTATTTGTTATATCTGGGAAATCACACCATATTTTTATCCAATATTTTATCAGGTTACCACTTGGAAATATCTTAAATCTCTAGTACACCTGAGTTCCATTCAGTACTCCTTTTATTATTATTATTACTAAAGACAGCGGGTATGTTAATGCCTGGACTGTGTCACAATTTCCAGTTTCCAGAGAAGACACTCACTGAAAGCTGTTTGGCAAGCAGACATTACACCATTTACAGCAATGTACAGCATTGTGTCATTCCTCACAGAATCATCCATCACAAAAGCATTCTCTGAGAGAATGTTTTCCAGGGTGGGAAAGCAACTCAATTGAACTTTGTCTTCATTTGAATACCAGAATACATGCTTTCTTTTTGTGGCTGAGACTTAGTCATGAATAAGGAGACAGTAAGGTCTTTGTCTTCAAGGCTCAAATTTAATGTATTCATATTTATTAAAATAAATGTGTCTGCCAAGTAAGCAAGACTACAAACCAGATAATAAGTCAAAAGGAATGCATGAGTCTGAGAAAGAGCTGCTACTTCAACTCTTCTAACATTGACTTGGGTTTGCCAAACCTCAGCCAGTCAACAGCTGTGTATGTGCGGTAGTGGAATGCTAATGAAGTTTTCTATAAACTCAAATTATAGAAAACAGTTAAGCTCTTATAGGCCTGGATTTCATAAAATTTACCCTGTTAATAACATCATTCTACAATGTGCATGAATCTGTGAGGCATTTTCCTCATCTCCATTTTCTAGCTGTGATTAATATTGAGCCAACCAGTCCAGGGTGGAGATTTCCAAGTTATTTGAGCTCTGACACCATTCTCCAAACTACTCAGGCATTTTGCCCCATCTATTTGCACATCTGCCAAAAAGTTTCATTTCTAAGTATAAACATTATCCAAATGAATCACTGTGACATCCGTATGACAGAATATTATGCATTCACATAAAATCACATTTGAAAAAAAAATCACATTTGAAAATTATATTTTATAACATATAAAAACATTCAAGTTATTTCAAAAGGCAAGGCAAACACTGGGTATTCAGTATGATCCCAATTTCTAACAAATATATTGTGTAACCCAGGTTTCTATTCCTCATATCACTTTTAAAGGGTCTGTTTTCTCTAGGAAAAATAATGGGAAAGCAAAAGTTCTGGCTAAGGTCACTCCAGGTGGTTTTCTTGTAAGTGGAGAGGCTCTGTAGCTTCTCCCAACTCTGCCATAGACCACCTATTCCCTTCCAGCCACTCCTGAGCCCAAGCCCCACAATTTACTGTTTTGTCTTCATTAACACTAGAGGTTGACATAGGGCAAGCCTCACCTTACTTGACTATTCTGTCCCTTTCTTATCCCCAGCACCACCACAAAAGACAGTTCTGAAGGGCTCAGGGAAATTTAAGTTACAGCACTGTAGGAGGAGGTAACCTAAAGAAATGCTCTAAATATGTCTTTTGCCAAAGTCCAAAGGAAAGCTCCCAAAATATTAATCCCTGCACAGAAGTCCTCTTGTAGGAATAATCCCATTCTTAACTTAATTCTCTTGTCCTAAGGTTATTTCTTCATTTAAAAATCTCTTTTTCTGCTATAAAAATTGCACATTTTGGAAAATGTCACCTCCCAAATATGGATTCATCTCACCCTATGATTCGTCTCAACCTACTGACAACTATATGTGAGAGCAAAGTCATGAAACTCAGAATTCTCAAACTGTAAAACAGTGCAGAAGATAACCAAACAGTATGCTAGCTAAGGGTGCTTTTATACATACCATGAGGCACTATTGCTGTAGTGACTGCTGCCTTTTTTAGCAAGTGTTTCTTGAGTGCTGCCACATTTCTAGAATTTAAAGTATGCCACAAATCCAAAAATGTTTAGAAACTAAACCTAGTTTGTTAAGAGTTGAATATACACTAAACTAAATTAGTTTACTTTCAAAAGAGCAAAGACATTTTAGAGATCTTTGAAGGCATCCCTCCCATCACAGGCTCAGAAGCCTAGGAAGGTAGAACAGTTTCAAGGAACAGGCCTGGAGTTTGGGGGGAACATTTAATCCACAGCATTCAAACTATGTTCTTAAACATTCTGACCATTTTTGTTTAAACTATAGTGTGGTGGTTATTTTTGACACCCTATCCTGCCCTCCAATACTGTGTTTAAGAGATCTCTATAAGTTTACATGTATAACCAAAGAACAGGTAGAAATAAACCAAAATGTTTACTGTAATAGTCTCTGTGAGAGGCTGGTCAATTAGCTCACTTGGGAGAGTGTGGTACTGAAAACATCAAGGTCAAGGGGCTTGGATCCCAGTACCAGCCAGCCATCCAAAAAAAGAGTCTCTGGGAACTGGAATTATAATTGAATTTTGGTCTTTTAACTGTTCTGCACTTTGCAATTTTTTGCAATAAAAATGCATTATCTTTGTAATCAGAAAAAATCCAAAATTATTGTTGTTGTGGTTTGAATGTTCCTCAAAACTCATTGAAGCTTAACAGTAATAAGTGGGTGGAAAATCAATCTATGGTATTTGAAAGGTGGGGCCTTTGGGAGGTGATTGGATCACGAGTATGGCCCTCATGAATGGATTAATCTATTTGTGGATTAATGATTTAATGGACCATAAAGGAGTAGACTGTGGGTTTTATAGCGAGAAAAAGAAACTATGTGGAAATATGCTCTGGCTCAGCCCTTGTCACCACGGCACTCCGTAAAGAGTCCTCACCAAGAAGAAGCCCTTCACCAGATGCATCCCTTGACCTTGGACTTCCCAGCCTCCAAAACTATAAGAAATAAATTTTATTTTTTCATAAATTACCCAGTTTCAGATATTCTGTTATAAGCAATAGAAAAGGGACTAATATAGAAAATTGGTACTGAGAAGTGGGGTATTGCTAATAACAAATAAGAAAATGTGGAAGCAGTTTGGAACTGTGCAATGGGCAGAGCCTGGAAAAATTGGAAGAGCAGGCTAGAAAATGTCTAGATT
>NW_007743286.1:7346-8952 GCF_000696425.1 Galeopterus variegatus | reverse complement strand
AAAGAAGCAGAGTGTAAAAATTTGGAAAATTCACAGCCTGCCCATGTGAAGAGCAAAAAGTTATGTTTAGGAAGAGTGCCAGGTTGCTTCAGAGCAACCACTGGGATAGAAATAGCTTTGCTATGCATCAGGACAGATGAAAAAAGACCAAAGACATTTTAGAGATCTTTAAAGGTGTCCCTCCCATCACAGGCTCTGAAGCCTAGGAAGGTAGAACAGTTTCAAGGAACAGGCCTGGAGTTTTGGGGGAACATTCAATCCACAGCATTCTGCCCTTTGCCTCCCAAAACTCATGTGAGAAGGCTCACATATAAATAAATACATTCATTCCATGCCCACAGTCCCAGTCTTAACTGGGTCCAGCACAAAGTCAAAAGTCCACAGTCCAAAGTCTCCTCTGTGAAACCAGAACAAGTTATCTACATCCACATCCAAAATTGGAGTTGCATTCCCAACCACAACAGAGTAACAAAGTCTGGAATTATCCTCCCACACTAAGCAGCTAGAAAACTGTAGAAAAAATAAGAAAAATCATTTTCAGATATCAAACAGGTGGTAGAAGAAGGGAAACAAATGAAGTGAGCTCTACAATTTGTCCAGGCTTTCTGCCTGGAGGTGATATCCAGATTGCAGCAAAGATAGCAGGAACCCTAACTGAATTGAAGAGATGGAGATTGGAGTTCAGTAGGGATGAGGGAGCTGAATTTGCAAGGTATAATTCCAGAAAAGGGAAAGCAATGCAGATAAAGNGGATGAGGGAGCTGAATTTGCAAGGTATAATTCCAGAAAAGGGAAAGCAATGCAGATAAAGAATTCCAGAAATCTGAATAGAGGTCTCTTTTAATATTGGACTAAATACTAATCTGTATGTGGTAGGGTGAAACTATATGAGATTAATGAAAGAATGACTTTTAAGAAAAGAATAATTATTAGACTTTGTAAAGCCAAAAATTTCACAGAGCTCATACAGTAGAGCACCAGGAATTGTTCAAATCCCTGCCAGTCAGAGTGGAGGGCACCTTACTGAACACACAAGGCTTTTCATAGAGAGAGACTCCAGAAGATCCAGGCTTTATGTTGGGGTTAAATTAGCCCTACATTTATTACATTTGAGTAAATTGAGTTTACTCTAGACTCTCCCTAGGAGACTAATCCACAATAATTTAAGTGTATACCAGAAAAAAAGGCCAATATTCTTCAAAGAAATACAACAAAATCCAACTCTCAACAATCTAAAATTTATGATGTTCATCATTCAGTCAATCATTTTTGACTAAACAGAAAATGTGACTCATAAACAGAAGAAAAATGAGTCAAAATAAACAGATGCAGAAATGCCAGAGACAATAAAACTAGCAGACAAGGACATTACAGTGGATTTTATAAATATCCTTTATACTCTCAATGATATAAAGAAAAACAAGAATATAATTCAAAGAGAAGTGGGAAATAAATATAAAAAGAAACAAATGAACATCTAGATATGAAAAATACAATATCAGAAATGAAGATTTTACTAGATGGGATTGACAACATATTAGACACTACAGAAGAAAAGATCAGTGAACATGAAGACATAGTAATAGAAACTATTCAAACTGATCTG
>NW_007743286.1:4915-6094 GCF_000696425.1 Galeopterus variegatus | reverse complement strand
AAAAAAAAACAATATCAGAAATGAAGATTTTACTAGATGGGATTAATAACAAATTAAACACTACATATTTTAATCTGTTCACATACTTTAATTTTTAAAGATGACAATTCACTGTTTAGAAGCAAAAAAAACCCAACAACATATTGTGTGATTTATGATGTATGTAGAAATAAATTGTGACAGCAATTGCACAATGAGAGGTGGCATATGAAACACGGTTGTAAAGTCCATACATCATGCACAGAAGTATATATTAGTTAAAAATGGTCTGTGATAAACTTTGAAATGCATTTTATAAAACTTAGAGCAATGAGGAAAAACAACAAAAAGGTATAACTAATAAGCCAGTAGTAGATATATAATGAAAAAATATACTTATTCACAAGAAGGAAAAGAAACAGAAAACAAAGAATGTATGAGACAAGTAAAAACAAATAGCAGATGGTAGATTTGATCCTAGCCATACTGATAATTTCATTAGCTGTAAATGATTCGAATACTCAAAATAAAAAACAGGTTATGAGATTGAATAAATAAGCAACAATGAACAATATGTTGTGTAAAGCTCACTTTAAATATAAGAACACAAAAATGTAAAAAATAAGAGTATGGAAAGCAATAAAGCATGAAAATATCAATATAATAAGAAAATTAAATGACTATATTAATATAACAAATTAGACCTCAGATGAAGGAATTTTAACAGGGATAAAGAGAGATATTTGTGTGTGATAAAACATACTTTTATGATTTATCAACAATATTCTCAGTTACAAGTGACAGCAACCCAACTCCACCCAGCTTGAGCAAAAATAGAAATTGATTGGCCAAGTAACCAAAAATTACAGGGATAGAACATACATACTTCAGTCAAGATTCAGGGGCTCCAATGACACGGTCATGAGTCTAACCGTCCTCCCATTACATGTTAGCTCTGCTTCTTTTAGTGTACTGATAAGATTTTCCCTTGTTGCAGATGGCTTCTTTCATGAGACCAGAGAAGACGGCTATAAAAAGATTTTAGCTTCTATCGTTTTTATAGCTCTCTCTCCAGAGCTGAAGAAATTTTTGCTTTTCTGTTTCTATATCAAATCCCACTCTAGATTTTTGTGTTTTGTTTTTTTGGCAGCTGGCCTGCACAGGGATCTAAACCATTCATCTTAGTGCTGTCAACGCTAC
>NW_007743286.1:0-721 GCF_000696425.1 Galeopterus variegatus | reverse complement strand
TACAGAAGAAAAGATCAGTGAACATGAAGACATAGTAATAGAAACTATTCAAACTGATCTGTGGAGGAAAAAAACACTGAAAAAAAATTGCAGAGAATTAGTAACCTCTGGAATCCTAGGAAGAGGGGAAGAGAAGAAGAGCAGAAAAAAAAAAAGAATTTAAAAAATAATGGCCCAAAATTTTCAAATTTGATGAAAACTATACACTTCCAGACCTAAGAATTTAATGAACCCCGAGTAGGATAGGTTCAAAGAAAACCACAACAAGGCACATCATAATCAAATTTCTGTAAATTCTTGATAAAAACAAATCTTAAAAGCATCCAGAAACAAACAGTACTTTGTGTACAGAAGAAATAACAACAGCAGACTTCTCATCAATAACTACATAAAAAGAATGACACGTTTAGAGTGTTGAAAGAAAAACACTGTAAACTTAGAATTATATACCCAGAGAAAATATCTTTTTATTATGAAAGAAAAATAAAGAGTTTTTAGATAAACAGAGAGAGAAGTCATTGCCAGCAGAACTACACCATCAGAAATGTTAAGAAAGCTCTTCAGATAAAAAGAAAATTACCCCAGAGGCGATGACAAAAACTTGATGGAAACTTGACAAAATAAAGAGCACCAAAAATGGTAAACATGTTGGTAAATATAACTCAAAGAGAAGTGGAAAATATAAAAAGAACCAAATGAACATCTAGATATGAAAAAAAAA
>NW_007743285.1:18858-19342 GCF_000696425.1 Galeopterus variegatus | reverse complement strand
AAAAAAAAAAAAAAAAAAAAAAAAAAGAAAATGGGAATCTACTTAGATTTAGGGGACAGATAAGGCTTCCTTTTGATTGAGCTGAAACTAGAAAGAACAGTAGAAGTTGGCCAGATAAGCAAGGGATGATTGAAGGGAGGGTGTACCAAGACAGGGGAGAAACACATTTAAACAGACACACACCCCACAGAATAAGAGTATAAAAGTGCATCCAGATGCCCAGGAATCTCCAAGGAGTTGAGGCAAATGTAACATGTGGCTAGAAATGTACTTGTGGGTCATGCTGAGTAATTTCTATTCTATCCTATAAACGGGAATCAAGCAACAAATGTTAAGCTGGCGAGAAACCTGGTAGGATATTTGGTTAAGGAAGATGATTGAGGTGTCAGTGTGGGAAACGGTAATAGAGCTAAAGAAGGCAGTGGGGATGTAGGTTATGATGGCTTCAGGGGTAAGGACAAAGAATGAACAGCTAGTGCCTCTA
>NW_007743285.1:16068-16928 GCF_000696425.1 Galeopterus variegatus | reverse complement strand
AAATTTGTAGGGCAGGTTGGCATCTCAGGCACAATTTCTACAGTACAATCTACGGACAGAATTCTTCTCCAAAAAGCCTCAGTTTTTGCTCTTAAGGGCTTTCACCTGACTGCATGAAGCCCACCCACATTATCAAGATCAATCTCCCTTATTTGACATCAACTAATGTTATGTGTTCATGATATCTACAAAATAAGTTTACAGCAACATCTAGACTAATGTTAGAGCAAACAACTGGGCACCGTAACCTAGCCAAGTTGACATATAAAATCTAATCGTCATGAATTACCAGACCTCTCTCTCTTTGTCCTCTCTTTGTTCTCTTGCTGCTGCTTCATATTAGCCAAACCCATCCATAAAACAGAGGTCAAGGGAATATCTTGATATCACTTGAAAAGTCAAGGCTCTCTAAATATGTAACTCTGCCCCTCTGCCACAACTGATACCCATTAATACACAGGTAGAAAGTATTTTTTAAAAATAATACTTGGCATTTACAACTCTTCACAGAACTTTTTCCCGTAATTTTTGTTTTCACACTTTTTTCTACTTAATTTTCACAACGGGTACTATTAATAACTCTATTTTGCAAATATATAGAGTAACTAGGGAATTTAGGTACCTTGCTAGAGCCAAATGGCTAGACAGTGATAGATTTAAGGTCTAATCCTGTCTTTAACCATTAATTTGCCAAGTGTCATTGATTTTCTATCACAGTTCTTCAAACTTTGCTGTGCACATAAAACTAGAGTATCAGTAAAATGCCTATGGCTTAGCACCCCCCAGGCACATTTGGAATCAGCTAGTTTGGGGTATTGCCTCAATATCAGAAGTTTTTTTTTTTTTTTTTTTTTTTTTTT
>NW_007743285.1:10865-12309 GCF_000696425.1 Galeopterus variegatus | reverse complement strand
AAAAAAAACCCCTCAAGTTTCCCAAAACTTCAACACTTCGGAGATTGTCAATAAATAAACTTGTCAATAAATAAATAAATAAATACATGTCATGTTTACTGTCTATGCACTTTTTTCTAAAAAGTTAAAATATTTTCTGAGAACATAAACACATACTCCACCCACACAAAAATACTTTCAATCCTTTTCCTTTGTCCTTTTACCATAGTTATATACATTTATAACATCATATATAAGTGACTGAAATTTAGTCCAACTGTGTGGATATAATATTTTTTTTCTTTTGCATTCACAATTTATTATTCTGTTGTTTTCCTTATTNCAGATCTTGAACAAAGACATATATCTAAGCCCAGTTTTCAGTACAAAAAAATAATTCAGATATCTCTTTGGGCCATTGCTCACTGTACATCAGTCTTCTATTACTATTGCATTTATTTACAGGTGGGTAGTTTATTTGTACTGACTCCAGAAAAGGTTTTGGAGTTTAATTGCACTCTTTCATCTGTTCTGAAGGATTTTATTGTACTAATTGCCTAGCGAGTTTACCATGAAGGAAAACATTCATTCCTAAATAATTTGTAATAATCTGTAGATTTTTCTTTGCCACAAGCACTGCACAATACACTACAAAATCCAAATAGTAGTACTTAAAGACATGATACGTTCTCAGTCTGACTTGCACCTGCCTGTTCATTGCTTCCCATGTTCGGGCTGCACTACTGAGGATACAAATTTCCAAAGAGACATAGGGAAAGAGGTGGTAATTTAGAGTATGGGGAAATGAATTGCTTTGAATAATCAAGAATCAGAAATGTTTCACGTGGAGATGTTCTGCAATGTCTGCTTTTGATTAAGAGTGGGTACTCAGTAACAAGGTATGACAGTCTCCTTTGTTCCTGCCTAGCCCCACTATTTTGCCTCTGGTCCTCCCTGCGTTTTGGTATTGAAATGATCTCTCTTGGTTTTTGTCTTCTCCTGGTTTGTAGGCTCTTCAAGGAAGAGACCATGATGTACTCATAGTTCTCCACCTTATGTTAGGATTCAGTGCTTGATATATTAAATGCAAACCATGAATGTGCACGTGCCATACGCTCATCTTCTCCCCCCAGGAAACAAAATAAAACAAAAGACAGATCTCTATATCATATTACAATAGCATGTAGGATAATTGAAAAGAAGTTTACTAAAAGACCAAGAGATGAAAATAGCTTCCATCATACTAAAGAAATGGCAGAGGTCAAAGGCTTGGAGAGTTATAATGATGGGTTTGAAAATCAAATAATTTCTAGCCAGCAGAGGTCCTATAGCAGGAAAGATGTAAAAGGATGATCTAAACATAAATACAAAGAGTAGGAAGCAGGGCCACCTTCATGGGCATATGGACTGTACAGTCACACAGGGCTCCATGAGTGGCTTAACCTTCTGCTGTCACTGTCTTGAA
>NW_007743285.1:4801-9853 GCF_000696425.1 Galeopterus variegatus | reverse complement strand
TGTCACTTTAAGTGATATTCTTAAGCCAGGTCTCCATAGGTCCGTTTGCTTTAGCATCTATTTTGCAATGTTTTTTGAGATCTAGATTTGTTTTCCTTCAAGGCTGTCAAGAAATAGGTGTAGGTTTATAAGTAGAGATATTATGACAACTGCTTATTCATTGAAATAAATATATTATGAGTGCTACAGCTTTATTATATAGCCTTTATAACATTTCACATGCTGGCCATTAGAGAATAGAGTCACTTTTTGTTTTAAGAAATGGATTGCCAATCAAAGTCCAAAAAGTTTTTTGAGAAGTTGATCATCTTGTTTTAAAGTTTGGGTCTTACACTTCATTGATCATTCTCAGGAGATCAGATTAAAATAATCTCTGGTTATTAGCATGAAATCATAGCTCAAAGGTACATTAGAAAAAAATAAGAATAGTCTAACAAGACTAAAAACATTAAAGAACTAAGCATTTTTTCTGGGTAAATCAGGCAAATGACTTTCTGTAGAAATTATATTTATGTTTTCAGTATTTCATTATAACACCAATTGCACATAAGTCATTTCAAAGGACACTATTTGTATAGAGATTTCTGAAAAAAAAAATGGAAGATTCAATTGGCAGAGTGTGTATTGGCTGGATTTTAAAAAAGAGAAGTATTTTTGTATTAATTGACTCTTATGTCCAACCTCTTCATTATGCTAAACCATATAAAAAAGGACTAGTTGAGTTCTTGTTACATGCTAGGGTCTGTGCTACATGCTTTGTACTCATTATTTCATTCAATTCTCACAATCTTTCTGAGAAGTAGATAATATTCTCACCTCAGGTTTAGAGGTAAGGGGTTCAGATTTTAAAACATAAAGGAGCATGCTCAAGCTCATATAGCTATTAAATTGTGGAGTTGGACTTGAATCCTGATAATCTGAAAACATTGTTTTTTTCTTAATGACCATTCTGAGACTTGCTTAACCTTTATCAACTTTCCCCCAAACTAATGTCTTACTGCAACTATAGTACATTATTAAAACCAGGACATTGACATTGACACAATACTAAGAACTAGACTACAGAACTTTTTCAGCTATCACCCATTTTTACATGCGTTCACTCATGTGTGTGTATGTGTATGTGTATAATTCTATGAAATTTTATCACATGTTCAGATTTCTATAAACACCACTTAAGTCTACTCAATGTTTTATTTCTGTGTAGAGTTAGAGCTTGTACCTAGGAATTAATTTAGTTATGTGCAACCCAAGCATAAAACTAAACCAAAGGTAATCCTTGCAAAAGCTGAAGTCAACCTAGTCATGGCTGCACAGGCTTTATCTCAGGCATCCACAAAAGGGGGTTCTACAGAGATGAATAGAACGCAGACCTTTGAAAAGAGTTGGAGATTCTCAGGAAAATCACGATCCAGGGACAAATCTAAGGAGACAGAAGTAGGATTCCAAAGAGTTCCAAAATCCAAAGAGTAGAAATTTGCAAAATGTGGTTGGTATTACTTCACCCACAAGAGTCCTAAGCTATTGTCAAAAATGGAAGTAAATTTTTTTATGGCTTTTCTTTTCTAGTTATTGTGCATAATGAATGTGAATGAGTAAGACTAGCTTAAAAGAATATAGAGCTGTAACAGACAATTTAAATTTCAAATATATTACACAGATGATAGAAAATGTGTTTCAAAACCTGGTATAAGATAAACAAATTAATTTCTTTGTTACAGAGTTTAATCTCCTGTATATTCACACAAAGATTTGTGGTGATGGCTCTGGCACCTGTTTCTGCCAAGGTGCTGCCAGGCTCTGATTGTATCTATTCAACAAAAGTCAGGGAGAATGGTGAATTGGAAATGATTGTAAACTCCCTCAGCAATGAAAGTGTTGAGTCTCTATGCATTGCAGGATGGAACATTTATTGGAATTATCCAGCCACTTTATACGAAATAAATAAATATAAAAAAGAAAAGCCACAGATCTGTCAAACTTTTTTTTTTTTTAAATATGTGTTGTCTGCAACTGGAATACTTTCCCTGCATCCTCCCCCTTTTGTTACCTGGCTTTATTCAATCTAACATTAACAAGGTTATTTAATAGTTAATTCTCAAACATAGTTTATGGCCTTTAAACGGAAGCTTTTCTAGGATGTGCATCTTGCATTAATCCTGTTATTCATTTTTTATTATTAAGGCATGCTGAATTGGCATATGGTAGATGCTCAATAAATGTAGGCTAAACTAAACAAGAATGACATTTATTGAATGCTTAATACATGTCACAACTGTGCTAAATATTTCAAGTGTGAATTTCTATCAACTGTGATTTTCCTGAGAAAGAAGCTAAGCCTCATGGTAAGACCACCTAGCTATTCAGTTAGAAAACTAGGATTTTATCTGAAGTCTTTGAAGAGGATCAGAATATACTACACCAAAATATACCATCTTGGTACAGGGATTGCTTTGAGCTGGAGGCAAATGAAAATCACCAGATGAAGAAAAAAGCTTTTTGAGAAATGAAGACTGTTGTAAGTCTCTTCATCCGGAGTTTTGTGGCCATGAAGAAGGCTGAAAGTGGGCCGTGAGATGGGTCTGCAAACAAACCTTGTTACAATGACTCTTATCTTTCATTATTTTCCTCCATATATTTCCTAGTCAGTTTTCCACAATTTACTGTCCCTAGCCCAAACTCCTTTTTCCATTGCCATGTCTCTGCAATTTATCATTCTTTGCTGGGTCTTTTTTATTCACTTTTTTTGGTCTTCACTTTCCTATGAAGGCCCTTCTATGCATACATAAAAATAAATCTTTTCACCTCTTAATCTGTCTTTTGTCAGTCTAATTTTCAGGGCCTCAATCATGGATCCTAAGAGGGTTTTATTTCTCCCCTACAGTTTTATCACAGTTACTTTTTCCCAATCACTGAAAGAGTCATTTTGGAATGTAATTGAATTCATTGTTTGTATTTAATGAGACCTAAGACATGGAGGGAAGACTTGTTTTTTTAAAAAAATAGAGCAAAAATAATTACTCTAAAAGTAAAAAGTAATTTAATATAAAACTCCAAAGTACATGGACACAAAGAATAATTTAAAATTCAGAAACAATCAGGAATAATCTGCCAACAGTCATTTTAGGGAAGAATAGTCAAGATTTGATTTTGTGAAGCAGGATAACAGAAGAGAGTTGCTGTTTATCAGAAGATTCACAGAACTTCTTCTGACGAAGCAGGATACAGAGGGGAGCAAAAATGTCCTTTTACCTCTACAGGTTGCTTTGGCTGATCTAGATTGCTCATTCTTCCCTTTCCTCCTTTCCCCCAGAAAGTTCCTGTAGTCCAGCTCACCAGAGTTTGGTTTTACAGACTCCACCTGGGAAAATTGAGGAAGAAAAAAAGCAAAGTAAGAGGAAAGTATTTCAAGATGAAAATAAAGAAAAGCTGCATATGGGGTTGACGTGGTAGTGGGGGAATAAAGTTTGAAATCAGATGACAGATTGTGGAAATGATTTCAGATATTTGGCCTAGAAGCATATCAAACTGTAGGTCTTCCAGTCTTGGTTTATGATCAATGCATTTAAAAGAAAAAAATTACAAAATTTCAACTACTAAAATCAGAATCTTGCAGGCTAAGTAGTAATTGAAAAATGTGTCTGACATCATGCTAAAAAAAAAAAAAAAAAAAAAAGAAAAAGAGTCAGAAAATATAATTGCAGCCATGCAAGGCATCTAACAGTGTCCAAATCATGCATATGTATTGACAGGGTCTGATAGACGTGTAAATGTGGAACATTTATACTTACTGATGTGATGGCTTTATTATCAGAATGTTGCTTTCGTTATGATCTTTTTAAATTTTAAATCTTTTTATTATTAGCATATTCTTTCTTACAAATCATGATATTTCTTTATGCCCTTTGCCTGACCTATGGCTTCCTGATTTTCATCAATGTCATTATGCAGGTTGTACAATATATATGATTTTTAGCAGAACTGAAAAGTTGCTGTTGTGCCTTGTCTTCTCCCAGTGACACAATTTGATAAACTTTCTTGGATTGAAAATAAATACTTTGCTAATAATCATACATTTTCTTTATGTCCAAAAGATTCAGAGTTCTTTTTGATGTACAGCGCAAAACAACAACAAAATTTGGTTAATTTCCAGGATCTAATAGACATAGATGATTAGTTGGATCCATAGTCACATGTAAGAGTTATTGAAAAATTCCTCATATGATTAACCTTTTCCTATAGTGACGGTTTTCCCATTGCAATGATAAGAATTTTTAAAACCAGAGATCAGATATAAAATGTTCTGTTTTGCCACAAACTTTAAGAAAAAGGCAACTCTGTGGAATTTACTTGTGAAATGTTTCTATTTCATTACACTGCTAAAATTAAGGATGCAGTGATTATAACAGACTATCCCACCAATAGAAGCTTAGTACAAAGAAAGGTCACAGCATCAGTGAGGGAAGACATCAGCTCCTCCATTAACTGAAGACATTGAGCAAGCAAGCATTTAATGTCTTCTCTAAGCAATTTTAAAATCAGTAAAATACATCTGCCTCTTAACAACTCTGGATTGTGTTAAGGACCAAATGAGGCAATGAATGTGAAACAGATTTGCAATTTTCAAAAGGTGATGCAGATATTATTGTTATTGTAATAATCAGCCAATAGTGATTTGCAATAACTGAATTATTCAAGTATGCACTCTTCTGGCCTTTCTCATTCTTTGAATAAATTTTGTCACTTGGAAATTAATTAGTATTTGAAAAGGGTCTCATAACCCTTGGAAGAAACATTAGATGCACTTTATTGCTGTACTTAGCAAACAGGATGTGCCTCATATTCTCAAAGAATACAGAATAAAATATCATAAATGTTGCATAATCATATATTTTCAATTTATTTCAAAGTTGGTGAATACATAACAACAACAAAAAATAGATAAAGATTTGGGATTTCAGATATCCCAAGCAAATTTTCTATTCTATTCTATTCTACTATACTCTATTCATGTTATAACATTTTTGACTTTTTATCAAAATCTAAGAAACG
>NW_007743285.1:0-266 GCF_000696425.1 Galeopterus variegatus | reverse complement strand
TCTAACACTAGCAGGGTACTTAACACTGAATTAATTTCCTGTCAAAGTCACTGCATCTGTGTTTCAATTACTAAAATTTTAAATTTAGTGGAAAATATAAGTATGCTTTCTTATTATCACTGCATTAGTATTTCTAGGGCAAATAAGAATAACAACTAAAGTGGTTATTAAGGAAATGGTATTTCAGTGTGAATTTATGCTTACTAAACGTAAGTGTCTTATTCAGATGTCATTTATGTGATTGGCTCTATTTTAGGGACAAGGAT
>NW_007743284.1:17981-19347 GCF_000696425.1 Galeopterus variegatus | reverse complement strand
CAAGATATACAACCAACCTAACTGTCCACCAATGGACAATTGCAGAAGGAAAATGTGGTATATAAACGCCATGGAATACTGCCTTAAAAAAGAATGAAATTCTCCCATTTGCAATAACATGGATGAGCTTGGAGAAACTTACGTTGAGTGAAATAAGCAAAGCACAGAGGGATAAATACTGCGTGAGAGCTAAGAGAGAAAGAAGGAAGGAAAGAAAGACCACAGTGGTGTGTTGGACTTGCAGAGGGAGAGAGCATACCTAGGGATATAAAGTCGGGTGGAGGAGAGGGGGATGGGGACGGAGGTTGGGGATAATTGGGTGGGGGACACAGGGTATAATCGAAATTTGTGGTAATGTGCATGCTGCCAGTATGCATCTGGACATCCTATCTTGGGCACGAGTAGTGACAATCCGCTTGGTATTTCATGAATATCCACAGCCAATAAAATAAATAAATAAAATACAATATAAATAAATAAATAAATGAATATGTCCCTTGTAATTCCACTGGACCTCTAACTCATTAAGATTACCATTGTAACATTCGTTTTAGGGATTTATGTGAAAATCACATCAAAATGATCTTTAAGCATCTGGTACTCATTTCACACATTAAAATGAGCATATTTATAGAAGATGAAAATAAATAAAATATGTTAAAAATAAATAAATAAAAGAGATACAACCTTTGAAAAGCCTTGTCCATATTTTTTAAAAATGTAGATGAACATTAAAAAAAAAAATTTTATGTCACTGTATTCTTTGAATTCCTTCTTGGTTATACGCCAAAACTTGTTGAGTGCCTTAGTATTAAAAATGTTTTCACCAGTCTACCAGCTAACACCTCGATTAGCGTCTGCTTCAACTTTTAGAAAAGCAAGGAATTAAAAACACACATTGAATCTGTCACCCAGATATTAGAGCCATTTGCTCTCAATGCCCCTAACCTGTTTTCATGATTGTTCTGTTTGGCTCAACTGATCAAGCTTCAGCAAGTCTGAGGTGCTTTTTTCCATCAACAGGAAGGACACAGTGAAGGACTAGCCTTGCCCACGGTCACCGGCACCTTTTCAGATTGTGACTGGCGATAAAGCGAAGGGTTTCCTTGAAACTACCCTCACGCCCGTAGCCCTCGGGCTGCCTCCAAACATAAACTATGTGTGGTACTTTTTGAGGAAGGCGGGGTTGGGGAGGCACGGGTCAGGAACAGAACCGATGGAACTGAGCGATTTTCTCTCACTTCTCCCGCAGGAAAGGTGTCTAGCCGGCCCGGTGCGGGTGCTCAGAGAACCGCGTCAACCTTGCCCGGCCCTGAACGCACGCGACGTTCCGCGTCTCTTCCCGCGCCCCAGGGGGCGCAGCGCG
>NW_007743284.1:10394-17022 GCF_000696425.1 Galeopterus variegatus | reverse complement strand
AGCCCCGGGCCTGCGGCTCGGCCTGGAGCTGGCGACCCGCCACTTCGCCTGCGGGGTCCAGCCCAGAGGGCGGGAAGGACGACCTCGGTGGGTGGGAGTTGGGTCGGGACTCAGCAGTCCGCTGATGGGCTGGTGGTTTTATTCCTCTTCTCTGCCTCTGCCTGTTTCCCGATCTGGCTGGTCTCCCCTGAACCCCGAGTAGATTTACGGACCGCTGTCATGTCTTTCCTCCGTGTAGCAGAGCTTAGGGGAGGGAGTCGAGAGAAGAGTTCCGTGCCTGTTAAAACTATAACGCAGACATGAGATAAGTTAAAGAGGGATTTGGCTCTAGTCAAGTGAATGTGTGTGTAAAAGCCATTTGTGGAAATACGGTGGTTTTGTGTTTTTAATAGTATTTTTAGTTTACTTCGTATTTTGATTTTTGTTTTCCTCGAATTTTATCATGGTTGGTAGGTAAGAAAATGTCTGGCAGGAGTGACTGGTTTCAGAGTTCCCGGGTCCCTAGTTTTGCTCAAATGGTGAAAAAGAACTTGCCGGTTCAACCATCAGCCCAGACGGTAACTACACCTACAAGATATTCCTCGGAAAGTCATAGTCTGTCGAGTGTGGCATCTAAGGTTACGCAAGTGACGGGTATGACTTCTTTTTCATTTGTAATAATGCCTCAGTTCTTTAAGATTCTGGGATGGCCAGTACTGTTGAGGATTAAATGTTTTCTGGATACGTACAGTATGCATTTACCATGGCCGTGCCCCACCTGGAGCTGCGATCTGACTCCCAACATTTTAGGAGGCCTGAGGAACTCCTTCCCTGTGCTGTTCACTTAACTATTCGTTACCATCTTGACTGTTCAACCACTTCAAATNCCTTCCCTGTGCTGTTCACTTAACTATTCGTTACCATCTTGACTGTTCAACCACTTCAAATATCTTGCCTTTTTGAGGTGAAGCTTCAGGGAAGAGACTGGATTTATACTGGTTTGTATTCCACGTATGACTTAGCATAGAGTTAAGTGTAAAGCAGGGCCATACATACTTTAAAATTTGATTGAATTCAGTGTGAAAGCCAGTATAATATAGTTGATGGGAGCCAGAAACTACGTTCTAGTTCCGGATCTGTGCCTTTCTTCTTTCTAGGCCTTAGTGATGTCATCTGTAAAAATGGCTTAGAGAGCCTCTGATGACCTTGACATCACTAAAATTCCAAGATTCTTTGATATTAGTTAATAATGATGTAATGATATCACTTTTTTGCAATATCAGCACCGCACTCTCCCGAGTGAGCCACGGGCCGGCCCCACTTTTTTGCAATATAACCTTAGTATTACACAATAACAGGTTGTGCTTGTCACCCAGGTCAAAATTGTTCACATATGAGTAAGTGTATCTGGGACAATCTTCCATTTTGGGGGAGGATTTAGTGCTTTTGTTTGTTTGTTTTTATCAAATTGACAAGTGTAAACATTTATTTTTAGGTAATTTTCCAGAACCATTGTTTTCCAAAGGTCTTTCAGCTATTTCAAATCCCGTTCTTCCTCCAAAAAAAATACCTAAGGAATTTATAATGAAATACAAACGTGGAGAGATAAATCCTGTGTCAGCCTTGCACCAGTTTGCACAAATGCAACGGGTTCAGCTTGACCTTAAGGAGACTGTAATAACAGGCAAGTGCAGAGTTGTGCTTGGTAATTACAGTACTGGAAAATATTTTCCCATTAAAAGCTGAGCATATAAATGGTGCTAAATTTGGTTATTTCACATAATATTAGGGTTAGATAACTAGTATATTTTGACAAATATACTTATGAAATTATGTTCACACTTCTTTAGCCTTTTGAGCCTCTGCTAATCACTTGCATATAAAAAATTTATAGTAACTGAATTGTAACTTTTTTTCTTTGGCTAGCCAAACTGAAATCAGCTTCATGAATGATTTTGGTGGTATAAATACTTCTTGTAGAATAAACATGATTTTGTCAAGATGTTAAATATTTGGACTATGTTTATCCTATGAGAAGGATCTGGTGATGAGGATGCCTAAGAAAAATTATGGTCAAATTTGGCTTCTGAAATTCAAGGATTAGATGTGAAAAGAGCAGTTACATGATTGGTACTGTATCTGCAGACTAGGCTGTCACAGTTTTCGGCATTCTCTCTTAAACACCCCCCCGCCCCCGAAGAATCTGTTAACTGTGTTGTGCCTGTGGAAGGCTACAGGAATACAGATCAGAAAGCAGCTTCTGATTTCTTCATGTTATGGTCGGTGATTAGAATGAACTTTAGGAAAGTGGAGGAACAAGAGAATAACTGCTCTTGAGAGGCATTGACAGATGTATGAGAGTCAAAACACAATCTTAAAAAAGTCTTTGTGTATGTTTATATGTACATATGGGTTTGTGTGTATGTTTGCACATGCATATGAATCTTAAATTTTCCTGATACTAATTTTTGCCAGTATGAATCTTAAAGCTAGCATTTTTGCAAAAGAATTTAAAGCTATTGATATAGAATAGAATGGAAATAGAATGGGAGGAGGAGGAGGGGTGGAGTTGAGGTCTGTAGCACCCCTCTCATTCCTGCAGGGGAGATCAGGGGGCTTCCTGTGGTGGCTGGGTGATCATAGCTGGGCTGNTTTTTGCCAGTATGAATCTTAAAGCTAGCATTTTTGCAAAAGAATTTAAAGCTATTGATATTTTAGTAAAGATTGTCACAGTGACATCAGATTTCAGTCTGGGTTGTTTCAGATGATACCAGTTAAAAGGTGACAAAAGTAGGGTCTTAATGTAGAGGGTGATGTCTTCTTAAAATAAAAGGTGAGCTTAATCTTTGTTTAACTAGTTAGTTTTTCTCTACTATTCTGAGACTACCCTTGGAAAATATAAGCTGTTGGTCAGTGTAAGGAAAAAAATGGATTGGGGCAGTCTTTACTGCTTTGAACAAAAACTACTGAAAAATATGACCCACTGTTAATGTTGTTCATTTTATGTTCAAAGTGTAGTTGAATAATCTGATTCAATAGATTCGGTAGTGAGATCAGAGTGTCAGTATTTCTTAGCAAGCTCAACATGTGATTTAAATCCATTCTAAAGTTTGAAAACCTGGGTTTTAGACAGGCTGAAGCTTAAATGCTTATTCTGACACAGAAGACTTGTTAACACATTTGATGTGTAATATCTCATACATAAGAATCATGTGGGTCACTTGTTAAATATACAAAATGCTCTCTGGTTTAGTAAACTTGAATTGGACCGAGGTGATCATAAAAGAAGGGACTTGAAAAACAGATCTTGGATGGGGGGTGGAGGAGCAGTTTACCCAGATGTAGTCAGGAATTGCTCGTAAAACTTTGATGTATATCTTTAAATAACAGTTAATGTAATGTGATTGTGAATATGTGAGGAAATAAGACAATGAGATTTATGTGCAGTGACATAGTACCTAGCCATCCATAACCAAAGAGTGAAGACTTAGAATTCTAAAGTCCGAATACCAGTGAGTAAAACTTGAAACAAAAATCTTTTACCTTTAAATTTAGGAGATGATTCCATTTCCTTTTTCATCAGGTAAGTATGAAAGCTGAGTAAAACTAATTATGTAGAAATAATAATTTTAGGAATTTTGTATGTTTGGACATTCAGTTTAATTCTGTAGGATATCATTTTTTATTTTTATATATGTTTTGGTTTTCCTTGTGGGTTTATTCCCCACCCTCCACCTGCCCTAAGCTATAATGGGTTGAGTTGCTTACCATATGCCCTCGTGAGTACACAGGGTTTCTTTAAAGAGATCTTTTATATTCTGGAGTTTATAAGAATAATAGGGCAAGCCAAGGGTGGGAGAAATTCAACTTTGTATTAAAGTTTTTAAGAAAAGAGATGTTAACATAAGTCTCCATTATTTTACTTCTCGTTGGTTATCTGATAGATATTTGAGTGCTTACCATTGCCAGACATTGTACTAGACAGTGAGTGTCACCCCATGTATGATCTGTACTCTAAAGCTGGCCCTACTGCTTATACTGAATCTGGAGTCAGCCTAGCTACTTAAATCCTCAGAACTAGTTCAGGGGCCCATCCACCTTCAGTTTTAACCACTTAGCCATACAAAATGACTTATAGAGTTGGTATTTCTGTTTTTTTGTTTATTTATTAATTTTTTACATTCTGTGATGTTGTGGAGCAGTTGGGGGGAGGGAGAAAAGGGAAGGGGGAAGGAAATAGAATGGGAGGAGGAGGAGGGGTGGAGTTGAGGTCTGTAGCACCCCCCTCATTCCTGCAGGGGAGATCAGGGGGCTTCCTGTGGTGGCTGGGTGATCATAGCTGGGCTGGTTGTGGGTGTCAGGGGGCATGGCTGAGGCCCCCCAGGCCTCCCCCATCCCTGGCTTGGTAGCCCAGGGGATTTCCGGTCCTTCTAGGTTTTATAGGTGTTCTTCGGTGATGTGAGACCTTTACTAGTTAATGTCAAACTTTATCTCTGGTCTGTGGGTATTTTGTTTTTTCTTCCAGTTCTGTGTTGGATTCTTTGCTATTCCTACCACTTAAAACTCTGCACTGGAACTAATTTGTTGTCCTCTGCTTCTAAAATGGGGGAGGTTCTTATGAGGACCAGCACTTGAGCTCTGTGGTTGAGCTAAATTGTTGCTTTGCTGCTGATTCCCTGGGGAACGTTTTTTATGCAGCTCAGGTTTTACTCGTTGACTTTATAGGTACTTCTGGCTCTCATGAGATCTGGTACACCTGGGTTATGTAAAAACTCTGGTCTGGGCCTGAATCTTTTAATCAAACTGCACCCCCTGTAGTTCTATATTCCTACCAGTCTCCACTGAGTAGTCCTGCACAGATTGGAGGGCAGATCAACTGTCCTTGCTATGCCTCAGTATTCCCCCAGTGGGCCTGTGTTCCCCACCACCTGCATTCCAAATGCTTCCCATGGGGCAGGTTGTGCTGCAGTCCCTTGCAATGACTCACCAGCCTCAGAATGGCTCCTTTTTTTCAGTTGTTATGTCATTCCTATGTGTATTCACTGGAACCCTATTAGTGGTCTTGCTGGCCTGGGGGCCACCAAGGCCCTCTTCTCCCCTGCTGCCTCCAAGCAACTTCATCCGAAGGGCACAGCTGTGGCTTTTGCCAGTTCCTGCTCCATGTGCTCAGCACCTCCAGCCTTGAAGCAGCTGGGACTTGAAATGGTTGGAGAGAAGTGGTTCTTTCTTTCTCTCAATGTGGCTTCTCCTGCCTTCATGCACTATGTAGGTCTCTCCTCCTCTTCCCCTGAGCTCTAGCGGCCCCAGATTGGCTGTCCTTGCTTTTTAATAGTTGTAAATTGTTTGGTCTGTGGGAGAGAGTGACACTGGTGACCATCTATTCTGCCATCTTGACTGGAAGCCCTAGAGGTGGTATTTCTAGGGTAAAGAGTTTTCTAGAAGTTTTGTACTGGGATGTTTTCCTATATACTGACACTGTTTGTAATAATATACTGTGAATTACTGTACAATTTATTCTGAGTTCTTTTTCAAGGTAATATTATGGGATCGTATTTTGCTTTCTGTGCTGTGGTGGATGGTATTCAATATAAGACTGGATTGGGACAAAATAAAAAGGAGTCTAGATCCAATGCAGCAAAATTAGCTCTTGATGAGCTTCTACAGATGGATGAGCCTGAACCAAGAATTTCAGAAGTATCAGGTAAGTACTCTTGAGTATAAAGTATTTGTAAAATATATCATTTCCTAGAAGGAATCACCTGAAAGATTTAAATTAGTAGTTACTTGGCAACTAAAAGAAGTTGCAGGATTTGAGTAATTTCCTTCAGTTGCTTTCTTCTGATGTATTTAGTAGTAATTAAAATGCTCTTGCATATTTCAGCACCCGAAGATATAATCCTATTGCTAAACTGCCTAACTTGTTAGATTGTTAATGACTTCGAGTCCTGAAATGTAGTTTCCTCTGTAACTTATTAGATTCTTATTGTGCACTTAACATTGTGCATTTAATACTTAGATATTTTTAAGACAATTTTTGTGAAGTTTGGCCTGTGTAAAATTAAGTAAATGGAAGAGTTACTTGAGAGAATAATGTCCTAAAGGAAGCATAGCAAGTATAGCTTGAGTGTAAACTCTAGAGTTAGATTGCTCAGGTTGGAATATTGACCCTGGGCAAACAGGTTATTTGCCCTTTCAACCTAAGTTTCATTTGAAAATTGGGGACAATGATAATATCTACCTCCTATGGCTGTCATTAGGATTAAATAAATAATGCATGCAAAGCCCTTATCCAGTTTCTACTGAATAATATACAATCAAATGATAGTAGTTTTTATTAATAAGTATTAATCAATTTGAAGAATGTGTTAGTTTTTGCCAGTATTCATTTCATGTTAGATTGCATTTTAGTTTACCTGTAAATGAGGCAACTTCTAAAAAGAAAAACACTTTGATTTAAGCAGTCACTGAAATTCATTTTTCTAAAATACAAATAATCACTTTATTCTACTGCTGGGTTTCTTTTGTTTGTTTTAGTCTATTAATTTCCGTTTTTCTTTCTTTCTTAATACTTTCCTTAAGGTCTTTATGTTTTTTTCTTTAAGTTGAGTTCTTTTTTTTTAAGAATTTCAAACAGTGATACTAGTCTGGT